>NC_092698.1:14318163-14405663 GCF_964275005.1 Diadema setosum
CAAGAATGCCTGTCAGACGAGTACATGCGTAGAGCTTGAAAATGGAGCAAATGCATTTTTTTTTCATTGCGTCACCAGAGTAATAACCAAGTACTAAGTTCTTAAGTATCGTATGACAGCGACAACTACTCGACTATTAAACGTAGCTTACTGTACAAACCCAAGTGTTGCTAGGCTAAGCTGTTGCTAGGCTGTTGCAAGACTGTTTGTTTGTTTCAGTTTGTTGTTGTTTTTTTCGGGGGGAGGGGTCGGTAACAACAAGCCAGGTAACGTTTTGTAACATCGACAAACTTCTTCGATTAGTGAATAACTTCTATCAAATAAATAACAGTAAAACAAGGTGGTGATATTTCGTATAAGATATTCCCCTCTGAAATCAGTGGAGGAGTCTGCTCTGCGGGGGAGTCCGAAATGCCATCTAAACGTTCAAGAGCTCAGGAGAAGCGGTTTCTCTTCACCACAAATCGATTCGTTTCCTTTCTAACTTTGAGACATATTTTCAAGATCTTAATGCATCACTTATTCACTCATTGTATTCATTACATTCCTCTTGATGACACGTCTGTTTATATCACCTCCTTCATCACTAAATGCAAAACATAAAACTGTCGAAGAGGGTATATCGGACAGATTTTGTGCGAAAACACACCGTAACTGACTTATTTTCATCAGAATCTTTCAAGATGTTTCTTGTATTATCGTTTACACTTCCGTATAAGCATCACTCGGTTATAAATCCACTCACAACTTCATCATTCAGTTCAATAGAGTGTTGTCGAATCAAGTATGGATATCAGATAAAAACGATTTTCGCTAATCTTTACCATCTTCTGATGAACAAATCACCATAAGCACAAAAATGAAAATTATTGGTACATTTGATAGCAGTTTCGAAGTTTTTTCCTTTTGACAAGTCTCGCTTTAGCTTTACTATGATTGGTGCTTTATTTCGCGAGATTTAGCTTCGTCAACTAATTCATACATGATAAAAGCATATGAAGGCAGAACATGAAAAGATAGCAACATCTGCTTGACTACTGGTTCACGAAAGATTGAACTTTACACTTATTCTTCCCTCATTAACATCATTGTTTCCGTGTACGTGAATAGCGATTTTTGGCTTCTCTCTATAATGTGATAAGATGAATTGGAAACAAGAATCACGTCATAATGAAAATAGTGGAGATGTGGCATTTCTTTCAAGGTGTCCCCAGCGATACAAGGACTTTGACATTTGTACTCACTGAAGCGTGCTCCCAATCGCCATTATTGTTGGGCCCTCACAAAGTAATTGGCACAAAAAAAGTATTTTGCGTGCGAGTTATTGATGACTTCAACGGATAATGATTATGCACCGCGTATATATGTATATATATATATATATATATATATATATATATGTGTGTGTGTGTGTGTGTGTGTGTGTGTGTGTGTGTGTGTGTGTGTGTCCATATCAGGGATACATGTTCATGATGAAATAGTACTTTCGGAATGAGAAAAATACAAAAAAGACATAAACGACCCGTTCGTAATACTGCGGCAGCGATTAATTTAACAATGGAATGGGAAACCAAGCGAAGAAAAGTAAAACGCCTGCTCGTTTTTCGGCATCAGTTGTTTCATTTTCCAAGTAATTCTAAAATATAGAATTTGAAATGAATGGGCGATTCTAAATGAGTGAAAGACTGTGGGAGATTTAATCTCCTAAATTGATATTGTGCCGCTATGAAGAGCGTTCCTCGGAATATAATTATCATGATTATTTCCATGGCCCGTTAACAATGGTCAACAAAACAGTAGCAGTGTTTCACATTGTCGCAATGTGGCGTTTGCAATAACGTTCAAGGGTAAGTCAAGAAGAAGCACAAGGTAGAGTCGAAGCAACTTGACCTTCTGTATCATTGAAACTATCAAAATTAATCAACTTGATGCTGTAGAGACATGGTAGCTCTTACTTTTTCGTTACATCGTTACTTAGCTCTCCGCAACAAGGTTTGATGAATGAAATGACGGATATAGAAAGATAATATCAACGTTAATCGAATATGGTGTAATGAGCGTTGTAACTTGTTTATTGAGCATTACAATGAAATCAGTATGATAAACTATATGATCATCATCATTATCATTATCATTGTATTACAGTAAACCGCCAAATTTAGCACACAAACACATATATAAAACTATTCTTCAAATGTAATGGAATAAGAACCCTCCCGAAACTTGCGAAGGAAAACCATGGCAGCCATTTTCCAAAGCACCTTCGATATACTTGAGTATGCTCTGCGCGCTTCATAAGACAGTGCACACTTCCCATTGTGTATACAACATCATTAACGTCGTGTTTAAGGTTTTGACCATATCAGTTTTCACCAAATCTGGATATCTGCCTGTTGTTTGTGTCGTTTTTCCCAACCCATATGACAGTTTTCAATTCTCTAATGAAATAATGGTTTTGGCATCTGAATGATCTTTGTTTGATCAATTACGTAAACAATTGTGCATACGTTACATACCATATATATATATATATATATATATATATATATATATATATACATGTGAATTATGTTCACACCAGTCCATACGGCTAGACATGTGAATAGAAGCCATTTTTGTAAAAGGCTACCATGGCTCACGGTCAGAAAATTGCAGGGCTCAATGTCTAAATTTACTTACAATATAACTGTCAGTCTACATGAAGGTCACATTAGGTGCTTTTAGACAAAACTGATTAATATTAGTCTGACAAATTTGACTTTACCGCTGAACTTCATGGAATTTCCTTTCACCATGTTAATCTGTTACCCAGTCTCTTTCGAAGGGGAGGAGGGGAAATTGCCGCTCCCAAAATCATTTCTTTTTTTCAAATCTGCCTTTTAATTTTTTTTCTTTTCCCTATTTTTCCTTTGAAATGTATGCGATGTCTATCAATAAAGTCTTGTATATTGATCTACGGTCTCCTCGATAGACAAGTTTGCGATCTATTTTGTACGCATGCCTTTAATGTATGGCTTTATCATCCTTGCGAGGATACGCTATGTGACTCCACCTTCTCTTTTCTCTCTTCGTGGTTGTCTACACGAAACTGCAGAAGAATGCTATTCGCTCCCTGGGTCAGATCTTAGTAGCCTAGAGCAACATGAACGTTTTTCTTTCATTCACGTTCTTTAAGAATCCTGGTCGTATTCCATGGGCATACTTATGTTGCATACTGGTCCAATTGAATTGAATTGAATTGAATTGAATTGAATTGAATTGTTTATGTATTTGTATCAGAGCAACTGGAGACTGTCGCATGGCGTGTGTTTAAGAATGACCGCAAATAAAGCAGTCTCATCGAAGATTCGCTTCATGCTATCTACTGAAGATGTTAACATGCTAATTATTATAGGCCCTCTTTTACGACTTTGTAACATGCTAACCATTATAGGCCCTCTTTTACGACTTTTTGCAGTAGACCTACTTTAATATGTAAACCCAGGAAGCAAAACAGACAAAAAAAAAAATGGCTTGTTAGATAGCTCGTATAAAAAGCTGGAGATCCAGTGTATCTCTTGAGTGGACAAAGACAACCGAAAATACAACTGAACAATATTTTACCTTTCTAGATCGTTCTATCTTGATAGGAATTGAATTTCTGAATAGGAAGCTTAGCCAAATGCAAAAACAGGACGACATCAGGTACAAATGAAATTCTTTTATTCTTTTTATTTACCCACATTAAAGGCAAAAGTTAAGATGCTCCATAAGGCGTTACTAGGACAGAAGTTAGATAGTTTGACTGAAAGGAAGTTAGCAAATTTATCTCTTATTTGATTTGATTTGATTTGATTTATTCTCTCTATGGCATGGTGTGCAATTACATCAATTTTCAACAATTTCATTAACATCGTAAATAGAAATACGACATTACACAGTTATATGGGTATTTCTTCACAATTTCAACAGTTTTCGTTGTATTATATCTGTAGTACGTGTATATAATCACATGCGTTATGTCTTAATTTCCATACAGAACGATTGGCAAGAATGCACACATACCTGTTTGGTAACCGATAGTTTGGATAATATTAATAAAACAAAACAAAACAAGGGGATCCAACATGAAACTCGTGGAATAAATGGTGTGGAAAGAGAAAGAGGGAGAGAGAGAGAGAGAGAGAGAGAAAGAAATGGGATGGGTGATAGAAACCTCCCGATGCTAGTCTTGCCAGATCAACTCAGATCAACTTAGTGCCAACAATATCAATACCTCAACTGACATTGATGAATCGTAGCGAAGAATGGATGATAATAAATATTGGTGTCTTACGTGTATATTCTCTTTGTTTTACGTTATCACTCTTCTTTCTACTATTCTTGCATTGCATTTCCCAAGAAAAAAATCCCGACACAGCTGCCTCTATGCGTATGGAAAATACACTGATAAAGACTGTGACTTCACTTCTAGTGAATTGTATTCTTTTTTCCATTTACATATCAATTACTTGATTAAAATTGACAATGCCGCTTTCCCAAAATCAGCTGAAATATTACAGATAAAGGACAGCGGTAGCTTGAATTGACATTATTTACAATACATGCTATATACTGGAGACGTTTGACTCTAGTTGTGTTCTGTACTGGGCTGAAAAATTGAAAATACATGGTAAATCATGACGCAAATCAAGAAGTTTGTCAATATATCCCCCCTTCAAGAGCGTGGCTCTTCGTTTCTGAAGTAACGTCTTAACCCGTTCTTTACGGGAAGCTGATGGCCTGCGTATTAAGTGTATGGGCATTTCAGAATTCAATATGGAAAGGGTTAAGTTTCCAAGAGGTCGTTCTCATAACATACTAAACGTTTGTTTGGTTGTTGTGGTTGTTTAAATGTTGTTGTTTTTTCAGAAATAAGACTGAAAGCAGAAAATACCTTGTTGCTTTTGTCAGTAGCATGTAGGAACTTGTTTTAACCTGACGTGCTCTCAGCTTCAGGGCCAAACTAGACAAATGCTGGAAAATCTATCAGAAAGAGCCACTCTGGAATAGAAAAGAGGGAGGTGTAAAGCGGTTGAGAGATCCAGCATTGTCCGCAATACATCTTTATGTAAAGAAAGAGCACCAGAAGGGAGTGTAAAAAAAAAAAAAAAGAAAACTGTGCTAAGAGTCTAGGAATCCAAGCTGGTTATACGTGCTGTATGTTTCCAATAGATCCGGTGAGAGGGTTTTTAAGAACAGGATCGGATGTGAGCTGTAGAGGCACGTCGGAAGGATGCGAAGCCATTTTGTCCCTCCATTAGAATATATCCAGTGAAGATTTTATGGAGAAGATGGAGTTTGAATACTCACAAATGCAATACATAATAATTTCTGCGTTCGGTTTCGACTATAAATGAATGGTTTACGTAAGTATGGAGTACATTCGGAACATCTAACAGTAGTTGGAAAATTTTACCAAGCAACAAGTTAATGTCATGACTGTGACAGATTATATGAACATGAATGTGAAATGCCTGTATTACATTCACGTGAGTCTTATTTTTTGTGTGTTTTCGCGTGTGTGTTTGTGTGTGTGTGTATGTGCGTTTGCCTTTCAAACTATGCATGAAACAAAAATCCCAAATGAAACAATAGATCGGCACACGTAGATATTTTATTTGAGTAAAATGCCTTAATAATTCATCACCCTTCCTTTCACATTACTACTTTGACCGGATGCGTAGAGACTTTTTTTTTGCCATTTTTTTTCTTTTTTTTTTTTTGTTTCAAGTTCAATTGCGTGAATGCTTGTATCTTTTCTAGCCACCTGTCAAAGGGCAGCTTGTTCAGAGAAAGGAATTCGGCTAGAAATGTGTGCTGGCGTTGGGAATTGACAAACCAGAGGGGAAGAGATGGATCAGATATCAATACGTGTTCTCGTATTCATGCCAGCAAGACCCAAATTAGGCATGTAACCCGTAGGGTCCAAAGTCCCCACTTCTATTAACTCTATCAGCACCACAAGTGACCTGCTTGAAATACTATATTATTGGCATGTTCATATGGCGGTCTCGAGAGGGGTTAGAGCTTGGAAATGTCCACCGAGTGCCAGGACATCGACCGGTGCCTCCAGTTTCCTCCAAAATTCCGGGCCTTTCTAACCCCAATGTCATTCACAACCTCGTCACCAAAGGGCTGCTTGTTAAAGAAGTGCCTAAATCCAAATTCTGTACTCTCATGACTGCGATAAAAACGTGTCTTGCCTGCTTGGTTCCTTGGTGGAGGTATCGCGACTGGTATCCAAGGCATAGAAGTGACGTCATGATGCCTCAGAGCGCATGAGAGGAAAAGGCCAAGAATTGGTAGCTGCACCTTGTCTTGCTTTCTGTGACACTTAAGAGGGTATAGCTTAAAGGTTGAACCATACCAAAGTAAAATGATATGACTAAAATCTGGCGGGGCATGCACAGAAGGGCTAAAGATAATTGACTTCATAATGTGAAAAAAAAATGAACAAGGTGCAGCTCAAAGGAGCGCTACACCACATTATTAACTAGGTACATTTTACAAGATCCTTGTATTGATAAGGTGTAGGGGGAGGGGAAGTTGACTTAGCATGATGACAGGTTTGTGTGCCCAATCAACTTTAATGGGGAAGAAATTGGCCCTCAGATCAACATGATATTAAAGTTTTATACCTTTTTCAAAGATTTGAGGCAATTTGTCTCTCATCAAACTTAATGTTCACCTTCTAAGTGTTGATCAAATCATTTCTGGACAATAAAATGGAATAACACCTCTATGAAACATTCATAATGTTCCCTTGATCTATTACAAGTAGATTCCATAATAGTTTAATAGCCTAGCCTACCTCCTGAAAATTGCTGGGCAATATTCGTAACGAACCGAAAAGAGGCTCTTCACTTAAAATACTATTACTTCTGCACAGCAACAGAAAGTCACTTGTGCAAATTATCATCTTGTAGCAGTGTCGTTTTAATTCCCCTCAACATCCTTTTCGCGACACATAAGATTCCCGGTAGGCCGATTTCTGGTCTGCCACAGTAATGGTTATCTGCTCCCTGTGCGCCGCCGTGCCACCCGCAGGCTGGCGTGCCTTCCGCTGCCTTTGTACGTCCGCCTCCGATCGATCGAGCTCTGACTGGAAGACTCTTTCACTCTCTTTTCACTCTTTCACTATGCCAATGTGTGTGTGGGAAAGAGAGAGTGGGGAGAGGGAGAGGGTCGAAGAAGAAAGAGGGCGAGAGAGATAAAACAAAGAGGGAACAGTGTGCGTGCGCATTGCTTCAGCCTGTGAGTGCCTATATGCGTTTGAGAAGGAGAAAGAACGTTAGCTTGTGTGTATTATCTAGATTCTTTGAAGGGGGAAAGAAAAGGGAAAAGAGAAGGAAAGCACAGGAAAAGCATGTAAAAGATATAGAAAGGGAGAGAGTGAAATAGTATCCCCAGAAGCATGACCAGTCTCCTGGCAACAGGTGGGGGAGGGGGTGGGGGGACACTTTGGAGGTGTGAAGCAGTGGGCGTGGTCTCCGTCTTTTGTTATCACCTCCCCGGTAGGAAGATAGCACTTCCCTGCTTGCAGAGCTGGACTTTACCCCCCGATGATTAAGTTTAATACGATTAATTCAAAATGTTTTAACTTATCGTCTTGAAATGAAACAAGAGACGTCAGGAATATACCAATCTTTGTGCAGTCACATGATGATTTTTCTTTTGAATAGCAGTCCGTGTAATACAAAATCAATGATGATTTTTTTTTTTTGAATATCAGTCCGTGTAATACAAAATTAATGATATATCAACAACGATCCATGTTAGGAGCTTTGTGGACGCCATCTTTGTTGCGCCAATAGCCCAATTCGTCATGAATACTCGCCGCAGAGAAGACGATATTTTATCTAATTCATTGGTAAACGCCTGTAATTGTTCATGATTCATCTGAGAAACCATTGTGTCTTTTGTCCACCATGTTCGCATGTGTCTCTATACACGTCTGTCTGTTTTTATATGGCTATGTCATAGTATGTGTGTAGTTATTTTTTTTTTCTTCCCCCGGACACATTAATTGGCCGCCTCGGCGTCTGAATTATATACGAGGAGGTCGCCTTAATTCTCTTGGGTCAGAGCAGAAGATGCAACCAGCTCCACATTGCGACCTCTTCTAGTCAACCACTTTCACGATCCGTCGCCTCAATCGCATGGGTGGAGCGCTTGGGAATACATCAATCTTACGAGTGAATGGGGTATTTTTTTTTCACTCAAGAACAGTATATGCCGGGTGAGAACTAAGCGAGTGTGAGAGGAAGACCATCACCTATCCCGCACAGAAACCGGGGAAAAAAGGAAACAAATCCCTAGATACCTCCCTTATTTCTTAAAATGACACTTACCAAGTTCTTGTGTGCTTGGTTTTCCTTTCATATAATTTATTGTCATTTCATTTTTTTTTTTAATATTCATAATGGTTGATACTGTGTGAAAAGGTTCGTGTGCTATTACACCGTATTGGAGCCGAAAGAAAGAACGATGCGTCATATCATGATGTGGTAACTGTTTGATGTCCATAGATACAATATTCTGCATTAATTTGTTTCGCTTTCTTTATATTATCAAAATTCAGATCTGTGACTTCCATTTCAATATAGTTTTAGTGATGCCCTAAGTACTAAATGAAAGGTGACTATTTCTATTGCAAAGGGAAGCTGTTACAGTAGTGATCACAGTCACGCAGCGATAATGATATATTTACACATTTATATGCGTGTAAAAATATGTTCAAAAGTCAAGCAATATTTATTGAACATGAATGATAATTATTAGGACGATACTATTACATCATACAATTCTGCTGATAATATACCGACACTGAACATTTTACACACATACGATTTGGCAAGACAGCGTTCTGATTCATAAATCCCTTTCGTCAGGCGCCCTTTCCCCAGCTGTGCCGTAATGGAAATGACAATTAAACCTTGCCGTACACATCTCCGCTCCCACACAACTTTCATTGCTTAACGTATATACACCAATAATGAGAGAGGATATTGACTTTTCTTTCCACCTTACTTGGTGGTGCTTATCTTAAACTCTTTCTTGATGTTTCTTACGTGACGCAGAATGTTTGCAAGGGGATTTAAGTTCAGCTTGTCCTACACGAATTACAGTGGAGCAAATCATTGATCGTAATGCTCTTAATTATAATCATAAACATCTGTTATGAACTTTTGACGAAGGAGCGCAGTTGATTACATTTTCTTACATGTAACACCCTGACACTTTATGACAATCACAAACATTGGCCTGTACGCCAATATCACAGAATTACCGCTTACTCTCTTCTTTTTTGGTCATTTTAGCTAACTTTACCTTTTCTACCCCTCGTTTTTCTTATATCTCGGAAAGTTTCGTCAAGAAGATGGGCGATATTCCTTAAACGTTAGTTTGCAAAGTTGGCAATGTAGGAAAAGCTTTAGATGAAAATGAATGAGTTGGATCTGTCTGTTTGTTTGTTGTTTGTTTGTTTGTTTGTTTGTTTGTTTTGCTTCTAACATAATCAGGGAAAATATCTCTTGCAGCTTTGAACATTACAGGTCTCGTCTTTTTAATTTTAGATCACTTATGCAAGAATTTAACCGATTCCGAGAATGTCTCCTAAACATGCATAATGAATTGCATTTGCATGTTGGTCACGTGTTTGTAGTGTGATGTAAAATGAGAAACTCCATGGCCCGAATTCACGAAGGTGGTACAAACAAAACCATGGTCTAAACCATGGACAAAAACCATGGAGCGCCAAGTGTCAAACAGAATATTTCGTTACGAAATTGGTCATTTCGTCGACAAAATGACTGTTTCGTTAACGAAATTATCATTTCGTGGACGAAATGTTCATTTAGTTACAAAATGTTGTCATTTCTTTACAAAATAATCATTTCATCGACGAAATGACTGATTTCGTAGCGAAATATCGCATGCGACACTTGGCATTCCATGGTTTAAACCATGGTTTCATTTGTACCACCTTCGTGAATTCGGGCCATAATGTATGAAAAATGATATTGTTTGGTTCCAGTGTTACAATAACAGTTTTCCAATTTTTTACTGTCACGTAATTTCTAAGCTTTTATTTTGATATTAGGTAAAATCTGTTAGTGTGACATGATCTGAAAATATGTTATACGTTGGAAAACGAATTATTTTCGTTATTCAATTCGACCCAAACTATCCATGTCTCATCAATGTTCAAAATCTTAAATCTTCAATAGCATAACTGCAACTACGTGTCAATTAAACACACATAGCATACATTTGTCTTTATACTATTCAAGTGAACATATTTTTCAGAGTCGCCGCAGCGGCAACGTGTATATGGTAAAATTTCAGATGACTTTGTCACAGTTCCTGTAGCGCGCAGCAGCAAATAGTAAAGGGTAAATGTTTATAATATACACGCATGCGGTTGTATTGACTGTGTCAAAATCCGTTCACTTGATGGCTGGCTTGATTGATTGGTGGCAAAAGGTCGCTACTTCACTTTAAAACCTTTTCGACACCAGGCTCTTCATCGACCCTCTATACCCCCAATCTCCCCCACCATATAGCAGCGTCTGTACACGGAGCTAATGAAGACGTCACCATTACCACTATGGCTGACCTACTCCAAACACTGGAGGCGTCAGTCCCAGTGAGAATCCGGAAGTATTTGCTTACGTCACGAGCCCATTCCTTTAATTGTCAGGAGTAGAAAAAGTAATTATCAATAAGCTGAAAGGATCATGGAGTGGAGATATTGAAGGTCATGAAGTTGCTTACAAAATATTTTAAAGTAGACAATACATAATTTCTTCAAAATTTACAGTTTAAGCGCAGGTGAAAGAAGATGTTCACATCTGGAAGAAAAAAAATATTTGTTAACATTTCTGTTCAGACCAAAGTGCAAGATTACAGTCAAAGTGAAACACAAGGACAGAAATCCGTCATTCTTATTGCCCAAAATAGTCCATAAAATGGAAAGTCCACAGCGAAGAGCTTATGTTTACGTGTAAACCACAATCAACGAAAGAAAATTGAAAAGTTTCTTCTGTGATGTCGTTCCAATATTCACCCTCTTGCAAAGTAGACATCGATCAAAACACGAACCACCTTTCATGCTACATCTGTATCCAGCTCAGACGTATCAAGTTGTTGTTTTTCCCCACTTAGCCCTTGTCCACTGATACACGTGTATATGTCGACTCCGTTCTCGATAAACCATTTGAGTAATTATATGTCAGCCCCCAGCAAGTACTGTGAGTAGTTTCTCTTCTTTGCGCCCCTCAGCGTGAAAAAAAAAAAATGGTCTGGCATTTATGGCGGTATGATATAGAGTTGGAGATCTCAAGACTAAGCTTTCCATTTTCTTCCCAACGTCTTGCTCTTCTCCTCGATTATAACCGCCAGGTAGCAGCTATCCTCTCTTCTTGGCAAATGGAATTAGTATTAGGGGTATATTTAATCAGCTTCTTCTCCTTTTTCTTCGTTTTACTCGCGGAAATCATGCACTTTAATCGAGTCCGCTTCCTATTCGCTCCAAAGTGTAACAATGCTTCTGGTGCACATGTGGTAGCTGCACGACAGGAATGCAAGGGTCGAGGTGGATGGACGATATGAATATTTTGTATTGCTAATTGATCTCCCTCTCTCCCTTTCTCCCCATCTCTTCATCTCTCCTCTCTCTCTCTCTCTCTCTTCTCTGTAGTGCAAAAATATGACTCGCTTTTGCTGCTACCAGATTTGAAGAATCATTCTTGCGATAGAAGCAGTTAGCTTTATATTCCTGAGTGAATAGCAACCACGCAGCGGAGAGACTCCGCTTTGGTCAAATCAGCGTGGTTGCAAGCTCGTATTACCTCTGACAAGCGTTTGGATCCAAGCAATTCGTCCTCATTTGGATCTAGTTTCGATGTTTAACGTCAAATTCAGGGTTCAGATCCAAAATACTGGACTATTAAAAAAGAAATCTCGATCCCAACTCTCAAACAGTTCCTACACTTTGTCCACTCGTTTCTCAACGGTAGTTAGCGATTTCAAAACAGTACATTAATCTTAGGTAGATAATCGCTGAGTCTTGCAAACGTGAACTCACTGATTCACGTACAAATCACACATACTATGGTGGATCAATGACTATCACTCATCAGAGCATGTTTGAATTCGACAGCCTCCTAAGTTATCCCCAACACTGTTGATATCCAGACTTTTTAAACAATAGCAGGTGTAACCCTGCCGATGATTAAACACGAACTAACAACGATAATAGCAAGTATAATATTGATATGGTCATATAAGCACGCGATTTGAACTCTGGACCTCGGTTGTAAATTCAATTCTTGTCCACAATACGACGATTGATAATACTAGTATACGCAGAAAACCGGTCCACTTTCCAAATATCTGCGCATGCGCCTTCACGCTATTTACGAACTTGTGTAACAAGTTTGTGCATAAGTTCAAAGATAATTTACAAATTTCCTTCCTCTCTCTCCCTCTCTCTAACTCTCTCTCTCTCTCTCTCTCTCTCTCTTCATCCTCCAAACCCCTCCCTATCGCATTCTTGTCCTCTTCCCTTTGTATTTATCTCCGAGAAATTTATTTGATTTATTTTTAAAGATATAAAACATAATTTTCCTTAATGTCAAACTTGTCTATACTGATTACTGTTTATGAAAAGACAACTACAATCTTCTTCTTTTTTTTTTTCATTTGAATCAGCAAGACAATAAATAATAAGCAATAAAAAGGCGTAATCAAAATGTCGAGATGGAAAGATTGTGCTTGTTTATATATTTCTCTTAAGTTGTGCAGGCCTCTTAGACTCATGTGTATTCTTTTTTTCATAATTATGTTATTAAGGACACTATATCTTATAAACTTCTTATTGACCTGAATCCATTCTTAATTATGAAAATATAAAAAGATAAATCAAAATACTCCCATTCCTCTTACTTGGATTCTCGCTTTGAATCGACCTTTACCAAGTGCAAATCACTGGTTTGCTTGAAAAAAGAAAAAAAAAAGGAAAAAATGTAACCGATATTTTTTCAAAGAAAGTACTTTCACTCTTATACCCTGTTTAACTAAGCCCCCCCCCCCCCCGAATATAATATTGCACGTTTCAGGTTCTATGCTGCTATGCTGCTAGAATTACTGAATGCTCGGATGCAATACAAGAGTGAGTATTTCTTATCAACCTCTTTGTGTATTTCCGGCGGGGAAAACAGTGTTGGGGCAGTTTGACGTAACACTGCTTTCATGTGGCTGTCCCTTGTCACAGCGACTACCGTTTATGCTCGACCTTTTCTCCCACTCCCACCATCCCCCTCTCCCCCTCCCTCCCCCCCCCCCCCCTCTCTCTCTCTCTCTTCCTCTCCTTTCCTGAATCCGATTTATTTTGGATTATACAAATTTGCCAAAGATGTCTGTTTACTTTTTCTTAAGTGTACATAGTAGGTTAATTGAAGAGCTCCGCTGTCACTAATGATATTAACATTTGGGGGGAAGAAGTAAGGTGGCGATAGTCACAATGTTGCCATTGATACATCGAGAGGCGGTAACTAAATATTGGGACAAGGCGAGGGGATGATGCTCCACGGAGGCAAGTGTCAGCGGTGGTATATTCCCCGGGAGCCAGGCGATGGATTTGATCGATGTATATAGGCGGCTTAGCGAATCGTGAGTGTGTGGTCGAGTGTAGCGAATCATAACACGCGGTAAGAGCTCGTAAAGGTGGTCGCACTTATGTCATAGCATATAATACAATCATATTTAATGAATGACGAAAATGGAGGTGAAACAATGACCATGCGAATGCGAATTTGTCGTTGTGACATCGTATGCCTATAGCACGAGACACGTGATTTGGGGTTTTAAAGGTATGATTGGAACCGTCATGAGGAAAGAAAGATTAAAAAAAAATGACAACGAAAATGTAACAGAAGACCTGTGATAAATGGATAAATGGATCACTCTAATGATGTCGGTCAATCACTATATATATATATATATATATATATATATATATATATATATATATATATATATATATATATACATATATATCTATATATATCTATATATATATTTGTCTTTAACCACTTGGCATCTTAAATTGGGTGTCTGCGTTGTATAATTGGGGCGTCGATATCTCTTGCTGAACTTATCTTTGGCTCTCTCCCGAAAGCTGATTGTGTTTGGTGCTTACTTGAAATAAACTCTAAGTGAAAGAAGTTCTTTAGTGTCTAAGAATGTGTAGCAATACAAAGTTCCAATTATAAATTCTTAGCACTCTTCCTAGACAGCACAAATGCAATGTACACAAAAATCAGTCCCGCCTCAATCATTTTATAACGAAGTTATATGATTGAGATCAATCGTTGATCCCGTCAACGTTGACGGGATCGTTTAAAGCTATAGCCACTGATTTCCTGATGCTATGAATCGTCATTGTATTATTTAAAAGAAATTGAGTATTATTGGTGTTGTTTTTAAGTACTCTACTAGTAGTATTATTCCTCATAAACTTGCATCTTTAAAAAAAGGATAAAAGTCTTCGCATAATATTTAATACATTACCTGTATTATTCCACACCAAGAATTAGTTGGCGGTATCAATAGTTATTGCCCTCATAATGGTCTTTTTATCTGCCTGAAAGAACTGTTCTGTATGTCTAGTTCAGGTTTTCGACTTATTACTCATTTCCTCTTGTGCACAGTTGCACTCCGCAGACGTGTAATAGAACCACTCACCGACCACTCTCAGCATAAGTGCATTTTTCAAGGAGCTCATAATTTGCCAATAATTTCATTCACCACATTTTCTGCTGTTTTATTCAGCTGCTCTAAATGGGATACGTCGGCCAGTTCTCCAGTTCCCCGGTTTTCCACGACGTGAATATAATATGATAATACAATTCGTGCTTCCCTTAAAAGGCTTAGATTTAGTTACAGTCGATGAATTTTTCATGTATAAAGGTACAACCTACGTTTCAACTTCAATCTTTTCCCCTCCTTTTTATCATGTTCCATGTGGAGGTGGAAACTAAAAGACACTAAGGAGGACTGCAATTTACACTATGCTACCCATTACCATGATGCGTTTCAGACATGAGCGTTTGGTGGGCATGTTCTGCTTTTTAGCAGCTACCAAACATACACAGTCATGTAAAGCAAAGAATTTCAGCAGTAGCCGTAACGTGTCGTATATATATATATATATATTTTTTTTTTTTTTTCTGGTTTGATATACTAAGATTGGAATTTCATCAATCTGGGAGAAAAAAAAAGAACGGTAAGGCTCTGTTTTGACAGGGCAATATACTTTCGACAAAGACAACGACGTTTTATACTTGCCGTTCTTCTTCAACATGAATCATACAACTTGGCAGTAGTTTGGCTCCCTTCCATGAGAAAACGATAGCTATCCAGAGTGGTAGTTCCATTGAATTTGGAATCATTTCAGAAATACAGGATTAGATTCGCTGAACTAATCTGCCATGACTGAGAGAAACGTCAATTCTATCCATGTCAGTAAAAGCAAGCTGTGATAAAAAATTCCTAGAAGCTATGAAATAACGGTTTTGTTTGTTTGTTTTTTTTTTTTTTAGTTTTAAGTACAGCACGACATAGTTAGGCATGTCAGTTAACATACCATCTACAATTACCCTCCATAATAGATATCATTTCAATTTGTTTGCCTGCAGAATGAGATTTATTCCAGTATGTTTTCGTCCTCAGGCGTTGCATTAAACCCCTGGGATCACTTTATCATTCTTATCTTGATTTCGGAGAGGAAGAATGATAATTCGCCATCATACCGTTGTGGTTAAAGTGAAAACCAACCTTGACAGCCATTGCTGAAGTCACGTCAATACGACAGAAATCCCAGTGCTTACATTTAAAATTATGACTTATGTCTGCTATCGAGAAACGCGGATAGCTAATACAGCAGGCTTAAGATTCCTCCGTACATGGTACGAACAGGCTTCACCCTTTATTTCACATCGAGAAACAGGTCAAATCAATTGATTTACCCATTGATTTGACAAACCTGGCATTCACGCGATGTAAAAGGTTCAGCTTTATACCGACAGTACGCCGACTTTGACAAAACCACATTCACTTGGTTATTCATGGATATAGAAATCGCTTTATCAATATTACGGAACAGTACCCCGCCAAATCAATATAGTCAGCCAAAGAGATAGAAAATAAGGAAAAGACAGTGAATAAAACAGAGAGGGAGAGAGAGAGGGGGGGAGGGAGGGGGTGGGAGAGAGGAAGGCACGGATATAGGGAATACAGGTTGACTGTCAACAACTTTGTCATGACAAAAAAAAAAAGTTTTGCTGAAATTTGACGTTGCCAATTCAATATAACATGAACAGCAGAAATGCTGCATGTATGGAAGTTCGACTCATTTCTGTTGACATCACTTCACAATTCTCAAAGCTTTAGAGATATTCAAAAAGAAATGTTCCTAAGGTACTTCACGTTTAGTTTATACCGTCACAGCATGTGTGATTGTGTGATACCATGGCACAACATTTTGTCGCCAGTCCTCTTTAGCAAACTGATCATCCGCTAATAACCAACTATCTACCTCAGATCGCTGCAAGTGATGCATGCATTAACCAAGCTTACTCTGCTTGTTGCTAGGAAACACATGTGTGTGTGTTTTTTACCACTTCTCATCACCGACTTCCATTTCAATGATAGCTTTCACTCATATGTGCATTATGTAAATGCCATGACGTGTTCTTTTGATCTATCTAAATAACTCCTTATACCGTGTGTTTTTTTTTTTGGCTTTTTTTTTTAGAGGATAATCTTTACCTCATTAAAGTAAAGTGTTAAAGTATTCGAGACGTCTATATCTACCTGTCTTACACATGGTTGTTTCTCGGTATTGTCCCAGTGTCATCACTGGTATATACCACTTGTCTCTGTTGTGTTCTGTAAACTGCCAGGTGTACAGCAGTAATCCGAATTTCTGAGATTTGCATGGGTAATATCTCCAACTCGCCCTGTCATCCCTTCCCGTAAGATCATCGCCTTTTTATCATTTATTCCCAGGCTCGAACGGCAAACATACAGCTTCTATCGTTGTTGTTTTGTGACAAACGTTCTCGAAATGTTTACCTGTATTCATTCATTCTCGGCTATAACATCTCAACAGTCTGGCAAACTTCTGTCGTGAATTGACCACGAGTGGCATAGAATTCTAGTCTTCAGTGAACCGAGAGTAATTTGAGATACATCCAATGAAATCGATGGCTCTGTTCAGCAGTGATTAGTGAGCCATTTCTATTCCATCTTTTGAGAGAACGAAAATTCGCTGACTTATAGATAACATTTTATCTATTTATTTGTTAATTTTTGTTGAGGGGGAGGGGGTTGCATTGAAGCCCATTTTCACAGCTTGGCCGCTAAAACTCGCTATGATATGAACAACTGCGTGTTGACATGAAGTCCCTCACATGATGGAGGTTTGATTTTTTCATACATGTAGATAAACTCTATTGGTGGTCAGTGTACTTGTCAAGATTCATGCTGCTAGTGACAGTACCTCGATACATGTACTACCTCTCTATCAGTGCACTCAAAATGTATTACATGCAGTGTATGTCATGTTCGTAAATCATATGAGTTTAAATAATAATTATGTGTTATTTAGTCACCATGGAAGGTAGTTACCCTGGTGTCTCCATAGGTTAAGAGTTGTTGTGTGTATGATTATCCCAAGTGTTTCTCTTGTCTTTTTCAAATTGTTGCCAATTGTGTGTAAATAATGTGATTTTGATTTGATTTAATAAAACATATAGATTAAAAAAAAGTCCCTCACATGATCGAAATGAAGCTTAGAATCGTTGTCTGTTCATTTAGTGCCTTTCAATCTAATGTCTTCCACTTTAGTTTAATCTATTTTTCTCATATTTCCCAAAATAAGTAATAGAACAAAGCTACTGTTGTAACAATGTAATGAACATGGTGATTACCACATTGGGTTAGAAGACACAGAATTGCATGATCATAATCATAAAACTTTAATTGAGTGGTACGAGGCATTTTAACCTGCACCTCTTTTTATGAGCAAAAGGCCTTTTATGTTCATACTTTCTAGCATTTAGGATTCTTTTCTCTCTCTGCTTATAATTTTGTGTTAATGTTTTTTTCTTGTATTGCACTTCATTCAAAAAGAAAAAAAAAAGTCCAAGAAAGATGCCTTTGTACCTTTCATTAAACATCATTTTCATTCAAAACATATTTTGGTTGTACAAAAAATCAAAACTCTCCGTGTGCCTGTGCTGTGTGCTGAGGTACATTTAAGGTTACTGAAATCTCTGGTGCAGTTCAAAGAAAAAAAAAAAAGGAATACCGCGGTAAAAACAAACGAATCGATTTGAATATGCATTATCGATTGGTTTCGGAAACATTATTCTACGCAGCGATAGGACCTTTTTCTTGTTATTACTAACAACTCACTGACCGGTTTGATTCATTGGCCAGTGCATGACGTCATCGTGTTAAAATGGACCCGAGCACTCGATCTCTTCAATGAAAGAGGCTGTCGTTATCGATAGCAGATCGATAGTCAGGATGAATTGGTTTGCAGATAGCGGAGTGCTGGAAGGAGCGGTTGGCCTTTCTGCGTCCGTTCACTCTCTACTATACGCATAGATAAACATGATTTATTCCTTGTTTTTTCCCCCTTGCCTTATTTATGGGGAATTGACAAAGTAAGCACTAGATGTGACGCTAATGTAATGATTAATCGTGCATTTTTAGGATGTCTTTCTGACATTCTTTTTATAGCCTTTTTTTTTTGTCTCATACGCCGCTCTCTCTCCCCCTCTCTCTCTCTCTCGCTGATGGCCCTCTTTGATACTGCAATTTATCTCTTTTTCTCTGCTCTTCCAAAAACTCTCATCTTTTCCTGTCCTCTCAACGCCCATCCTGTCTGTTCATGTTTTCTGTGCACATCTCTTTCTCTCTTCAAATACACACACACACACACACATATATATATATATATATATATATATATATATATATATATATATATATATATATGAAGAGCTTTCAACCGAAAGGCGCTAAATCCACTGAACAAGCTCTTCATATATATATATATATTACATCTCGGTCCTACATACATATTGTTTGGGTGGGTAAGACAAGAAAGAAACATGAACGTGTACACGTGTACACCTATGAGCGACCAACATAAGTTGGACGTCATAGAACTTCAATCAAACTGGACTGCAGCTTATTACATGCTCGCTGATTCTTCGGCATCCACGAGAGTTTACACCTATCAGCGGATTTGTGTGGCCAGTATATGGATGGTGAGACAGTTGAATTCATTCGCCCTTGGTCGTGAAGAGATTGTGTCAATGAGGGAATCGCTTTTGATGCCTCGGTAAACCAATCGGTGGTGGAAAGCAAACAGGGCGCACTCCAGGACGGACGGTCTCGTGCGTGAGGACCAGCGACGCGTTAGTGATTTTAATCGAATTCTTCCTGTTTGAGAGATATAATATATAAGACGATCAAATAACAAGGGTGTAATTTGAAGCCATGAGTCCGTTAACTCCTCCTTCGTCTAGCATGCTTTAAACACAGCTATTCTCATACGTCTTTTCATCTCCCTATATAAGATTACGATGATCTGCATGGACCTTAAGTAGTGTGGATCGCAAATTGTACATTCATAAAAAAATAGTATATTCACATGAATCATATATTCAGTGATTTTCTGATGCATACGAACATAATGACCGACGGATGTTACTTTAATGGACCTTGAACTTCAGTAAGATGGCACGTTTGCACGAAACAACAGTCATGAAGATGTCGGTGCCCATACTGTTTGAAACACAACAATCAAAATACGACTATTATCCCTGGGAATCATTTACGCATGTAGTCACAGAAATACAGCAGCACACTGTGTTAAAGGGATTGTATAGTTTTGGTTGAGGTGGGGCTTCCGGTTTCCAACTATTTTTGTGTGTGAGATAATGAGAAACCTCTTATGAAATATGAAAGAGCATTCAATTCTAGGAGGATCCAAAGTTTATTGATAAAGATTGGTTTTGAAATGGCTGAGATATACAAAAAAAAAAAGTTCCTAATAAAAGTTGTGACCCGCCTTTTATCAGGACCACTTTGTTTTACTTTGTATTTGAATACTTCAGCCACTTAAAAAAAATTTGAAAAATTGAATTCCTCTCAGAATTATGTGACTTTTAATATTTCATAAGTGATATCACATTTTCTCCGAAAAAGTTAAAAACTGAACCCCCATCTCAATCAGAACTATATAGATTTAGCTGTTGCCCTCAATCAAGCCTTAATGCACAGGTTGAAATATAGTCAAATGCTTCGACTGTGGTGTTCTAAAACATCTTAGAATACCTTGAAATTCACTTAAGATTCGGCTCTTAATTCATTCACGTATCAACGTTAGAACAGGGAGGTGGAAAAGGCCCCTCCCTGGTTAGAACATGCCGTATTATCAACACTGTATGCCGACGCCTCACTGTTCTAATAATTCTGATGATTCTTTTTCTAATAAGATTCAGGGAACATTGAGAAAGATAGACCAGTCAAAGGGCATATCGGAAATAAAGTTACTGAAGTACAGCATGATCGCGCCGTGGGAGAAGCTGTTTCATACGGCAGGCTTGAATAAAACATCTTGTGAACGTATCAATTATGTGGCTATCGATATATTCAGGGCTTATAAGGGAATAGACAAGATTGGTGTCCTTCTAGTAGTTGTTCCACTCCTCCCCTCTCGACTTTGTGGTATGTGCTTTGAGTACCCTTCTGATTTTCCAACGAGGCTTGTGAAACAGCAATGAAGCATAGTGTTAAATATTTAATTAAACATGATACTTAATTCATTGTGGAATATATAATGATTTCACACTTGTAATAACATTATTTATCCCTCTGCCTTGATAATTGAGATTCAACGGGGAAAGAATGGCGGTAATAATACGTCTATAAGGATTCAATGTTCTGGTTACTAAAGTCGTTGTTGTCTTTTTGCTTACTTGATTGAAAGGAGTATATTTATACTCTTAGGAAAAATCTGCTATCACATTGCGACGCATAGAGAAGAGTCTTGGAATGATTTGGTAAAAACATCTTCTCGGACATACTTCTTTGACTACAGCCTGACATAGTATGTGAAATAATATGATCCAGTCAGTTCTGAATGCCCTTCGCCGTCTTGTCAGAATGTCTTCTTCTGGGAGGAAGGGAGTACGGAAGTTTATTTATTTCATTTCTGCCTTTATCTATCTCTCTCTTTCTTATTTAATAAAAAATGTGCGTTCCTCACGAGGCGTCAAGTTGAATCATTTCTTGCCGGGATCGGCACTTTTCGAACAAAATTCTTCCGAGGTTGAATGAACTTCAAACTATTAGACTGGCTGGCCATTATATCTTCAGCTGTCTAGAAGCAATTTCCTCCACGGTCTGAACGGGGCCTTTTTAGCGCTCGAGTCACGAGCGGATAAATCGCATAGGAGCGTCGGGGGGTATGGCTTACCATGAAAATGAAAAATCTTCTTCATTACTTTTCCTACCCATCAATTCAGCAACACCAAATTAGAAAACTGTCGGGATGACCCACATAACATGGAATTCTTGGCATTGTGTGGGAATGTGAGAAATGGCTGCGTTCCCTTCTATGAACTCTCTTGAATAAAATCTTTATTTTCTCTTTCTATCTCTATCTCTCTTTCTCTCTCTCTCTCTCTCTGTCTCTCATTCCTTTCTTTATTACCTTGTTTCTCTTGGTGGCCTTCACAGATCGCAATTTTGCCGACATTTACTTCTGATTTAATTTCATGATGTAGGCATAATATGATTTGCGTGAGGGTCATTGCTTTCATCATGCCATTCGAAAAGGGAAGAAGTAGAATACAATCAGCTTCTAATGATTAAGAAGATTCAATATCTTTTAGAGTAGAAACAAACGAGTAAAAATGACTATAATATGAATACGTGAGGTTCGTTTTTTCCCACCAATTACAGAGTACTTTTCTAGTCCAATGCCATGCATTTAGTTACTATTGTCCTGTGTTTGTGGTTTGAGACAACGAAAAGATATCATATACACCGTTTACAATATTCTGACCTACTTCGGATAATCAAGATCTGACTACATAAGACGATTTTTTTTTTTTTTTTTGGGGGGGGGGGCCGTAATAGCTTTCGTGATCCCAAGCTATGAAACATTTTGTAAAAATAACACCCGATTAGCGCACTTTTTGATGCTAGTTTTATACGAGGGAAATGTAAAAGCATATAACTCCCATGTGTTGGGCGGGGGGGGGGGGGGGGGGACTTAGCTACCAAGGGACCATAGGTCTTTTACAGTAGCTTTATTTTTTTTTACGCCTTATCTTTCTAATACTTTGTTACATTGTATTATTTTTTTAACGTAACTAAAAAACATAATGTACACTTATATAAAATTTACTGATCCCATATTTTATATACATTTATATAATTTTGCATATTTGGTTCCATTTTTCTAATGAATTTTCTCACATTCTTAAAGAAAACATAAACCATCTCTCTACTATGTCTTACTGTCCTATATATATTCCTCCCCTCTTTTATCGTAATCCTGCACAATCTGACCTATCTATACTCTTGCATTTTCTTTCAATTCTCTTCCTCAAACGTTTCACGTGCCTATGTGTCGTCTGCTGTGTGGCAGTCTCATTTTCAATCAATAACGTAAGATTGCATTCAGAGTTATCCAAAGGGGAAACAAGACATGTAGGGCTTGTGGGCGTGGAAAGGCACTCATCCTTTAAGCGGGCTCACTGGTATAGTTATACGTCATCGGGAGAATATTTACACATCTCATAAGGCATTATCTACACAGCCAAAAATAGATGGAATCCATTACATTTCCGGAATAACGACATTAGCAGACTGGATTATATGTTTATCATTGCTTCTGACATTTCGACATAATTATGAGAAAAAGGAACACTGGGAAATGAGAATGCTGTTTTTGAGCAATACTTTATTTGCGTGTATCAATTTACGTTTGCACATTGTATGTATGGCTGGTGGGAGTTCTTATTTCGTTTGATATGACTCACATCATTCATCTTTCTACACCCTGCTGTTTCGCCAGCGCTGCAATGGAAGAAAGGGTTAGAAATGATTGAATTATAAAGCATTATCCTCCATGAATGTTAGGAATATGCTGCATTCTATATAACGCTCAGACGATTCATCAGTCTTGCCCATCAAGTGAAATACTTCAAACCATTAAGAAATCCATAATGAAGGCGATATCATCATGTTCACATAATGACTGATGAACGTTGGTTTCCCAGCTGTGATGCTTACATTTTAAAGGGATGGTATAGTTTCATATGAGACCTGGATTTAGGTTTTTAACATTTTTAGATGAGATAATGAGAAACCTCTTACGAAATGTGAAAGAGCGTGTTATTCCAAGAGGAATTCAATGTTTACTTGATGAAAATTGGTTTTGAAATGGCCGAGATATCAAAAACAAAGCGATACGAATAAAATGTGGGTGGATTGCTTTCTTTTATTTTGTGTTTGAATATCTCAGCCATTTCAAAACCGCTTTTCATAGAATAGACTGAATTCCTTTAAGAAGCATATGCTCTGTAACATTTTTATAAGCAATTTCGTAGTATCTCGCGAAAATTTAAGCTCAATCCGCATCTCCACCAAAACTTTGACATCCCTTTAATAGTTTTTAATAGTTTTTGTTTAAGTGATATGAATAATATCTTGTGATGCGTGAGAACAAAAGCAGAGATACGGATAACTGACAAGCTCCACGAGCGATCATCCAAAACTGGCATACCTTGATATATTCTATAAAATGTGAAAATGATGACATCCCATGCATGATATTACAATTACAATTACAATTACAATTACAAAATTACAACCTCCAATTATGTCATCATGATTCGTAAATCAGTTGAGTGACGCCAGGTAGTTGGTTTCATCACTACTTTCAATTCAATTTTTTTATTTCAAGAGGTGATGCATAATGCAAAGTATACAAGTAAAAAGTAAAGAAGTACAGTACACTATAAAGAATACTACTAAATAATATATGCGAATGAATATATAATCGCATAAAACAAATAATGCATACTTATGCAATACCAATTTTGATGTATATGTGAATGCTTGAAGTAAAGTCGAAGAGGACTCTCAAGAGTTTTCGAAACAAACGAAGCTATAACGGGAAAGGGCTCGAATATACAATTTAGAAGAAAGATATACGTTTCAGGGGTTGACTTGGCGTGTGTGTTACCACTGTACTTTGGACCGAAGACTTAATTGTGTCGTCTTCGATTAAACGTTTAACTTCATCCTCCCTTTCCGAGATCGATCCGTCGAGCAGATCGTACTTCCTGATAAGGGTAACCAACTTTAAAACTGGCGGCGATCTTCCAGTTGTCCCTCTCCTCACACACATTGAGTAAAATCAACACCGCTGCTGACTCTCCTTTTTCCTTGCACGGTAATTATCCCCTCTGCGCGGCAGGGATGTATGTCTCCCCGAGCTGGCTCCCGGATAGCTTTCCGTGCAGTCCGCACTTATTTTGCCTTCCTAGTGCGCTGGGCTATCCGGCACGTTTTGGAGATGTACGGCGAAGGAGGCGGGAAAATGTGTCGTTACACCGTAGTGAGGAATTTCTGATCATCTTCGGAAATGAAATGAGGCCCATGAATTAACCAATGAATAATTCTTAATCAACGGTCCATCGTTTTCGAGTAGTCCTTTCTTCCTCCTTTGTCTCTGCACCGAGAGGGTATAGTGTGTAAGAGCCAAAGTGATGTGGGATCATTCTTTAACTACGCGTGAACGGCGGCGCAAAGAAAGATGGGCAGAGCTGCTTATTAATATAAAAGTCATCTAATATGTGTTCTTTTAGTAGGAGAAAAATATTGTTCAACCAATTGTCATGCGATATGATTAAAATTTCTGCCACTTCGCCTGTCTTAAATGCCCCAGATAAGTAACAATTAATTTTTTTTTTTTTTTTTTTTTTAAGCTACAGTGGAAACGTGACTGGCACAACAAAGTGGCGTAGTTGTGCGACCTCGTCTTTTTAGTGGTTAAAAGACTGTGACGCCGCTTGATATTCTGCATTTTGAAGTAAATTCATATACTTTTTGGATACTTCTGTGAACGCCATTATTCCTAACAAAAAGGGCACATTATCGTGACAAATTACTCAGGGCAGAAGTGGTAGCTTTGGTTGGTGTTGTTGCTATTCTATAAAAGGAGAAAGTATTTGGTTCATATACCAAACACTGAGGATTCCCACGTATATTAAAGGGTATGGCTCGTAACTGATCAGTGGGAATGAGTGGGAATGCTGGGGGATGATTGTTCCCATTCCTGTGGGATTCATTTAAGAGTACACTACATCTATTGTTGTGTGAAAATTATTCGCTTCAGGGGGGCATTTCATGAAGGAACTTGTCGGATAAAATATCTGACAAGTCAATTATATCCGACAAGTTTTGAGAAATGCTTTAGTCTGATTGGCTGATTTCTCTGAACTTGTCGGATATAATTGACTTGTCGGACATTTTATCCGACAAGTTCCTTCATGAAATGCCCCCAGAACGGTCTCATATTCAAGTAATGTGCCGTTTGATGCCCCGTCACTGTACAGGCATGCCAGCCTGGAACCATTAAACTGCACATTACTTGAATGTGAGACCATTCTGAAGCAAATAATAGTTACTAGCCATCCTCTTTAACGTAGCAGTCACGTGACAGGCTCAGTCAGTCTGCCGTCTATACGAGGGCGTCAGTTATAGACGTCTTCCGGTATCCAATAGGTGTTACAGTCTTAAAACATGTTTGATGTTATCTCTGAATTTTAGTAATTATTTGATTCGTCTTTAACGATTTCCCTCAAAACAGCTAATTATGAATTCTTGGAAATGCAACAAGAAAGAATTTCGAATTGCTAATTTTGTTTTCCGATACCAAGCCAATTTAAGATATGCACATATCGAGGTTCTCTGTAGCTGTTTTAGTTGATATTGACTATAGGTTGTGATGAAAATCAACTGTGTCAATTTTGTAGATGCCTTTGCTCTGAAATGAGTGCGAACATTCGATTTCCTGCCAAAATTGCTCTTTATATTGACCATCTTTATGGATGGAATGCATAATTATTAACTTTGCGAAACGTTTTCTCCTGACTTGTCTTCCCCGCAAACCCAAGTTCCCTTCATGGTTCCTAGACGAGCGCACCCCCCCCCCCACAAAAAAAAAGCCAAAAAACCCCAACAAACAAACAAACAAACAAACAAACAAAACAACAAATTGAGGTGTCTAATGACAAGTTTCCTTTTATGGTTCCCTTATTAAGAAGAGCGTGAAAGCAAATTGAGGTGTCTAAAATGACGGTAGCCGGTCATGTGGTTGACGATCGAAGATTTCACGGTCAGGACACTCTATATTTGTATTTTCCTTCGTGTTTTTTTTTTCTGACCAAAAGAGGTCAAACTGAATGTGAAGCCTCTGTCTCTGTCAGTTGTGTCATATCCGTTATTTTTATTCAAGAAATAATTGATGCCGATATTTGTGGGGCCCATTTTCTCTTCGATTATTTCGTCACGACTGTTACCAGCTATGGTTTGGTCCCTATACTTTAGGTCCCCGGTGTCTTTTGGCCCTAATCACACTTATCATTAAATGCACGAAAGCTTTAGCAGAGTGCTGTGGAATGTCCAGAGTGAGTTTCCTTTATAGCTCGATTGCTGCTTGAAAGTCCACTTGAAGGATATTTAACCCATCAGTCCTCGCTAAAGTGTTCAGTGTGTTGTTATAATTCACATCAGTCTCTTCCTTTCTTGCTCTCGTATTTCATTTTTTATTTCATTTATTCATTTTCGTTATTTTTTCACAAATAATATAAGACTATAGTATACAGTGTACAAAACACCCCGTGCAGTAAAACAAACAAGAATAAATATCTATATATCTTTTATATATCGATATATAACATGAAGACACAATAGATAATTTGTGAAGCCAAGATACATGATATTCAGTTTTCTAAATGTTGAAACGGAATATCAAAAAATAGTATTTATTCTCTGTCTTTAAATGTCTGCCTGTATATAAATATATTACATCTCCAACTTGATATTCGATTTGAACTTCTTTCAGTCTATTCCATTCTCTTTCTGGCTTGTCACTCTCTCGTATCATTATTCTATTCCTTTATTTACGGCAGAATGCCATAATTCACAATGTTCCAAATAAATTATTGACATCGTACCAACAGCGTTCCAATAAATCTGACATAACCACATGTGTCTCGAATTCATCTTTGCCACTTTTCATACAAACCTTCTTGTCATGTCCACAGGGAATCGAGCGTGTTGTGTTTTCTGTTTCTTTGAAGCACTTCACAATCATGATAAATGGTATCTATGCCATTCATTCTCGCCACGTGGTTCCATTTGGAAATCGATCGGCATACACAAGCACTCTGATCATGCTTGCCTTTATTCGTAATGCAAGCAAATTGCTATTTATTGGCAAGGGGACGGAATATTGCAGGGGGTGAGGAAATTTCAACACATTTGGGAAGATGATACGAGGAACTGACACATTTTCATGCTCATTTCAAACATGGCTTCCAAATAAATGACCTTTTATGATTCTGCTCTGATAGATACAGGTAGATTGCTCGATCACGAATCAGACATTACCTGCTTTTATTTTCTTCTTTCCTTAGCCAGAGGATTTATGCTGAGCTTGTAGAATAATGGTATTCAATTTTGTATCATGGTCTAGAAGAATTGCTTCGTGGGGGATTTTTTCATCAAAATCAATTTTGATGCTTCCTAATTTCATTATTCTCGTGTATAGATATTTTACTTAGGAGAAGAGGTAATTGAATATTACATAAGTTGACCTTTTTATAATCAATGTCAAAAAAAAAGGTGTGCACCTTAATTTTCTTGCAGTTATATTCGAAGGCATTGATATTTACATTCATATGTACATTGTATGAAAGTCTGTATGTGAGTATATCTAAGTGATTGTGTGTGTGTAATGAAGCAGATATTGATTAATTTGATCCAGATAGTTTTTTTTTTCTCTAAGAGTTATGCAGAATTTAATATAATTTTGGTATATAGAGTTTGCTCTGCAAAAAAAAAAAAAAAAAAAAATATGTAAAAAAAGTAAGTAAAAAAGTTTTTGTGTAATGAGGCAGATATCGATTGGCTTGATTAAGTTGAGCAAGATAGCTTTTTCTGAGAGTCATGCACAACTTTATGTCATTTCTTATACATGGTATGATTTGCCCAATAAACAACAAAAAATAAAATGTATTGTGCTATATGTTGAAAAAAATACGATTTAGCAGCACAAGACAGAAGAATACAGCCGCTTATTTTTGTTCATATTAATTTCATTGTTAACATGGACCTGATATCGAATGAAATTCAAATGTAGAATATCATAAAACAAAAATGTGTGTTTGTGTGTGTGTATGTAGTACTATGAATATGACAGACCTCGTGGATTTTTCGATGTCATGCTTACGTCACAGTTTTCTGGTGGTATTCAGTCGGTCCATGATGAGGAGAGCGATTTCCAGCGGGGGTGACTGACTCTTTGGGCAAAGATTCGAGTTACACACCAGTCCATTCCCTGAAGCTTTTCAAACTCTCCCCTCTCGCCCTCCCTGTACACTTCCACGTATCAGGTTATCCTCCTCTTATTTCGTAACTCCTGCTATATGTTTTCTCATCTTTTTCTTCTCGGTTCTTTCTCTTACTCGGTCTTGGCTCATCCCCTTCACCATGCTCACAGAATCCTGAGCGAACAAGTTATATTTTTCTTCTTCTTCTTCTTCTTCTTCTTCTTTTTCTTCCTGTTTACTCACCGGATATTCGTTTGAGATAATTATTTTTAGTTTGCCTTGCAAAGTGAATGAATTCAGACTTCTGACATTTGACACAACATTGAAAATTCACTTTTCGATTCTCTGAGAATGACCAAAAACGAATTGAATTCAAAATTTTGGTCAGCTAATGTCGCAAAGGTTAAAACAAACACACCTCAATGTTAAACAACAGGTTTAAAGGTTAAACCAAGTCAAGTTTGATACAAATTTTCACCCCCCCCCCCCCAAAAAAAAATAATAATAATAAATAAATAAATAAAAAAAAATGTTGTTTTGCGCGTTACAACATAATATGATAATGAATGTTATAACCTGTAAATGTAATCAATTTTGTTTGTTTTACTTACGGCAGTGAAAATAAACAGGGAGAAGTATACTGGTTATATCTGTCACGTGAACTTTGCCCCCAAACCAGAAATGAACGAACAGACGGGAAATTACTAATTCGGATTAATCATATTTTCGGTAGTATGCAGTCCTCTAAAGAATTTGAAATGCGACAGCTCATTTTCCTTTAAAAGAATTACTTTTTTCACTTTCCTTGTAGCATCAATAGGAAATTGCTATTTTCTACAGCATGATGAACTAGTTGTTTTGTAACAAAGGAAAGACAGAAAGGAACTATAAGGTGTAGAACACCTGAAGCATTACAACCCGGTGGAAAACGTGTCATAATCACACGAAAACAACAGCAACCAAAACTGTAGCTATTAGCGTAGAACTTTGTCGCGTTTCTGGCCGGAGACAATAAAGTGATTTTGGTTCTGCTTCAATTAGTTCTTATGCCTCAAAAAGTGCAATCTGGGAGGTGAAAAGGGTGAATTGACACTTCATCTCATCTCCCTTTAGAAGTACTGCGTCACAGGAAAGTGAGATGTAGTTCGCCTTTCTCCTTTCACCTGGTACAAGGCAGTGTCATTACTAGTTACTTTTTAATGGTTTTGTTTTAGTTTTCTTTTCTTGTGGAGCGTGGGGTTTACTTGCTGTGTCTGCGATGACCAGTATACTCTCTCTCTCTCGCTCTCTCTCTCTCTGTCCATTACTTTATCGGTTTACCTTTTATCTCTCTATCTCTCTCTCTCTTTGTCTATCTATCTCTCTTTATCTCTATCTATCTATCTATCTATCTATCTATCTATCTATCTATCTTTATCTCTATCTATCTATCTATCTATCTATCTATCTATCTATCTATCTATCTATGTATCTATCTGTCACATTCCAGATTATCTTGTAACTCTATCTATCTGTCCATCAATCACTTTTACTTTGTCACACAGTGAACCATTAGCGACCTTTTGCGCTCAGTATTCAGTGCGTAACCATCCAGCTCCCTCCCTCCCCCTCTATTTCCCCCTCCCATCAATTCTCTGACTTTCTATCCCAGCATGACGGCATCTTGAACTTCTTGGAACTTTAGGTTTCAATTAGCTGTTGCAGTGACGATATTGGGTTCCTGATAGAGTAGTTTATCGAAAGTAGAACCGGTGAAGTGGGAAACATCAGCGGTGTGGCTGGGTCTCAACGTGCATATTAAGACATTGCCGTCATGGTTGTTTGAATGAGAGTTAGATGTGTGAGTGGCTGTATCATAATGGGAAGGATCATAGAACACCCACCTACGAAAGCAAGAATTGTAATAGATGTAGATATTAACGGGAAGACTTCCTGAGCGTTGCAGTAAACAAAAAAGACAAAGAGACTATAATACTATAAATGAGCAGTTACATCCGTATGGAGATGCATTATAGTTTTAGATGGATCCCGTTTACTCCAGATGAAATGTCACCTACAACAAAACGGTAGAAGACAACATTAGAACTAGGAGATGACACCTGTCATGCATTGGCCTATCACACATATCGTGCCGATGAGTTTACGAAATAGTGACAACCAAAAAGAAAGGTCTTAAAGGGCATATCGCATGTGAAACAATCGTTTCAGAAAGGATGTGACCAGGCAAAGAGGAAGAGACTACATCCAAGACTTGAGAAAAAAAAAACTAACAGGGATTGTGCCGCAGCGAGGATAATTAAGAATCAATAGTACAACCTTTGGTGAATGAAGATGCTTGCTGTGGTGCACTTACGTCAGTATGACAAACTGATTCTTGGTTGCATCTTGGAAGACCTTGATACCCAGTGATTTCTTCTTCCATTTTTGTCTTTCATGCGATTGTATGCCACCTTTCTAGTGGGACATGTTTCGAGGTGAACGCATTCACATTTCCGCACGGGATTAATTTGCACGTAGCGTCTCTCCACAATGTGTGAACGTCTTTGCAAATCACACGTATTTTTGTTTTGTTTAGCTTAATTTTTCATTTTCTTTCTTCTCTTTCTTTTTGCTTATTAATGGTTTTTACTATCAGTAAGATTTCATGGACAGTACACTTTCAGAAAGAGGTCATCATAATTTTTTTTTTCGTGTAAATTCCTGCGGGGCATTTCATGAACCGTTTTCTGAGATTTTTTTTCTTCTGACAAACTGTTATAAGCTACTGAAATTCTTGCATCTGATTAGCTGAGAACATATTAGTCAGAAAAAAGGAGATATCCGACAAAACGCTTCATGAAATGTCCCCCCCCCCCATCATACTTGAAAGATAATGGCGATGGAGGTAGCAAGGACCCTAACGCTTGTGAAAGAATGGGTATTTAGAATGTTGATCAATAACACAGCATTGAGTGACACCAGAAGCCTTCGTTCTGAATCCTAAGATGAATTTAAGCACTTATAGATGGGTGTACTCTTCTGCCTCTTCTAGACAAGATGTCGATGTACACAATATAATATAATCTAATATGATGTAATATAATATGATATAATATAATATAACATAATATAATATAATATGATATAATATAATATAATATAATGTAATATAATATAATATAACATAATATGATAATAATGATATACGTCTATCAAAAGACGAATTTTACATGAGAAATCATACAAAATAAATGACATTATTTATCCACTCTTTCTTTGTGAAGAGGAAACTGAACAAAACAAAACTTTCATTTAGTCCAGTGAAGACCCGATAAAGTCTTGAAAAGAGGAAAAAATGAGGGAAAAATCTCTATATGATGATTTCTTCTACACATGGCCATCATTGCAGTTGGAAATGCCAACAGAGCAGTAAAGAGAGCTAGGACATTTGGACTTTAATTTATTGCCCTATTTCTTGAGTAATTTTCAGTTATTCAAGCTGTAATAGACAGTCTGTGATAGCTACGACTTCTTCGCTTGCAGTGACTCTCATTCTAGTCAAACATATCTACCTTTAATCTAAGATAAACACAAAGATACAGAGCGCATTAACCTATTTGTTCCTTGAAATATCTTGATGAGTTGAGTTTAAAAGAAACAAAGAAGAACAAAGAAATGAAACACCTAATATATGTATATGTGTATAATAATATTCTATGTTCATACGTATTACCAATCATGACAGTATCATCTTGTTATGCGAAGTCACGAGTAAAATTAATGTTTAAGGGAATGAAAAGGGCAGGCACACTATATCTGAGCAACCACTTGGATGAACTTAATTGTGTCGATGTTTTAAGCAATTCTGATTAAACAAGTCTCCCGATGTTTTGTGTGTAAGTCTGTTACCTGATTGCAAATGCACCTTTTTGTGTTGTTTTTTAACGTCTTTGTCTGTTTGTTTGTAAACATGCATCTTTAAAGTTACCCTTTTTATTGTCTTGTTTTCTTCTTTTTTTTCAGTGTCGGCCGGATGCAATTGTGGAAATAACAAAGGTGAGTGGGCTCTTTCTATCCATCTTATTCTCTTTGTGTTTTTGTAATTATCAAGAGCATACATGTACATATTATAAATATGCTCCTGATAATTACAAAAACACAAAGAGAATATTTGTATATATGTGACATTGTAACTGCTTTAGTAGAAGTTAAAAGTGCACTTACGTCTGAGGCTACATATCAGGTAGGTTCATCTCACCCGGAAATGGATGGAATGATATTGACGGCTTGCTGGAAAGAACACAGTGTGTTCACAATGTGTTCACATAGTCACTATGTGAAAACGCTCGAATAAAACAGTGTGAAGATGATTTCGCACTGTGGTGTGGTTTTTTCACACAGTGTTCACATAGTTATATTCTTTTTCACATTGTGAATTGATGAGTCACAATGTGTTCCACAAGATCAAAATGTTCGAAATTAACAGTGGGAAGAAATTACACGCTGGGTTTTACACAGTGTTTCACAATGTGGAACACTGTGTTCTTTCCAGCAGGGTGGATGTTACTGTGAAGGTAAAATACTATAGATAAGCCAGCTGAGATAACGCCTCAAAAACATGGCGCCCGCTTTCTGAAGGATGAATCACATCTCCAAAGAATTTTTCATCATCATTTTTGACTCTATAAGTCCAGATTGTGAATATAATCTATCTTTAACAGCTAATAATGGAATACACATCCTCCCGGAATTTGTAATCTACAACAAATCACTTTTCCTAGTTCCTCCTACCAATACCCGATCTAACGGTTCAAGATCTTTGCAATCAGCATCCCCTCAGGTAATCTACCTGAATGCATAAAACAAACTGATCCAACAGAAAAATTCAAATACACTTTAAAAAAAATAATTTGTTCATTCAATAGTATCATGGTTTAGCATAATGCAGGTGTTAATCGTTATTTATGTCTGAACATTCTGAAACTGTACCTTCTTCTTTCTTCTTTCTCTTCTTCTTAGCGATTTAAATAGAGAAATTTTATGAAATTCAGGCCTATACAACTATCATGAATTATTATTATCATATCAATAATTCTCACGCATATGTGTATTGTTGTTATTAGTTAAAAAGTACATCTCGTCAACATTCATTTAAACATGTTTCGATGGTTATTCCATGCAAGGGTTTACGTTTTATGTTTCTATGCTTCCTCCTCTCCAATTTAAGGGGAATGAAGCAGGCAGGGATTGACATACCGTAAAGACTGCTTTAAAAATGTATTGTTTTTTACAGCGGTATGTGCATGGTTGTGGGATTTTCAGTGTGCGTGCACTAATTGCTGAGTATGACTATGACGAATGAGTGGGCGAAGAGATAGGTCGGAATTTTGCCCTAAGACTATGCCACATTTAATTTTATCATCGGTCAAAGTGAGCAACCCAGAAGGCGTTAAAATTTTGAAAAATTTAGGGGTAATTGAAATAGAAAAACATAATACATTATCATTAGTATACATTACGTGTTGCAGTTGATTAAAGTTGTTAATGTTGTTGTTGTTTTTTGAAACATTTGTTAAACACTTTAACAGCGTCAAATCACAATATAATTTGTGCTGGGCCAACAAAGTAATGTCAATTAAGGCCGGAGGTGATCACTTATTTTGATATTAGTAGTTAAGAAAATTATAATGCCACATGAGAAATAAAAGAATTCTGATCTTTGTGATTCAGCTGTGTAATACTGTGAATTTATTTGACATACCCTACGGGAACATGTGCTCGTCTTCATTATGGTTTATATATGTATGTATGTATGTATGTATGTATGTATTTTCCATAAATGTTTCTGCTTCTTTTATAGACTGTTGGATACGATGTGCCAGGATTCATCAATCAGGCAGTGAGTATCGTGAATGGTGTAACTAACATCATCTCTCTACATGCATTGACGGGGTCATCCCACAAGACCGACACCCACGGGTCATACAGCCCACGAGGTCCATGAGTCATACAGCTCACGAGTCATACAGCCCACGAGTTCGACACTAGCCAAATAAAGCCCATGAGTTCGACACTGTAGATAAAAACAGCCCACGAGTTCGACAGATACAACACGGGGCTTAATGTGTCGGTCTCGTGGGCCTTGTTAGCTTAGCGTCGAACTCATGGGCTGTGTGACTCGTGGGCTGTATGACTCGTGGGTGTCGGTCTCGTGACGTGCACCCGCATTAACTTGGCGAAAAACAAATACTATTATTCAATGCGCTTGAATACCTTCAAGGAAAACCCACACTTTAAGTGCAAACAATAATTATGATTACTTGAATTGACAAACAAATCATTGTGCAGTAGGCCTAAATAAAATTATGGCAACAACAATTCACCTTTGAGAAAACAGCAGAATCAGAATGGGAAGGTGTAAGTTTGGATTACCAACAGTTATCTGGTATTTACTGAACCGGAATTAAGAGAATATCCAAAGAGAAGTATTTCATGTGTTTTTTGAATTTACTGACTTATAAAACTTCATGACTGTAATGGAACATGTGAATTATAAATTTCAACAATCCATCTGGGTAAAGTATTTACTGAGCCCAAAATGAGAGAACCCCCCCCCCCCCGACCACCACACACACACACACACACACACAAAATGATGTGGCTTGGAATATGGTGATTATAAAACTTCATATCATTTTTTCGTGAATGATATTTTAACGAATCTCCGTGTTGAATTCTGTCTTATTCTTGGATTTACGTGATAGTAATGAATGAAAGAATGTAGGTATAATGTAGCTATGATACGTACAACTATGTAGGCCTTTAATGTATAATAGGTGTATGTTGGCGTGTCAATTTTCCATCAGTTACTAATAAATTTCCTTAAAAATGTCAGAACATCAATTTACTGAGAAAAAAAAAATGATTCACAAACACGTTTACAGATGTCGACACAACTCTGTAATATTAACGCTATAGGGTCATGTTACTGATTCCTACGACATTATTTCAATAATTATACTCACGCATTTTATAGCGATACGTACAAAGTACAGTTACCTAAATGAATGCAAAAACATTCGTGTGTTTTACGTAATTATGTTTTATGATTCTTACTTGTTACCTATAGAGAGAGCCATGGACATCTCAGTGAGTGGAGCTGACTCGCTCAAAGATATACTGCAGGTGAGTATTTTCTCTTCCACATTACATTATGACGGTGTCAGGTAGAAACGTCAGAGGTAAAAATGTTATACCCCAGTCACACTATAAATTCGGAATCAGCACGAATCAAGCAGAACCAGCTAGAATTAAGGATTTTCAAAATTCGCGCCACATTCGGGAGAAAAATTCAAATTCTAACAGCTTGGTACAGAATGCTGTTCGAATACCTGGAATACACTTCGAAACCTTCTCGAATCATTCTTGCACATTCCGCATGAATTAGCATTCGAATGCTGCTCGAATGTAATTGGAACGCTGTAGGAATATTCAGAATGCTGTTTGAATGCGGTCAGAATTTTTAGAAAACACTTCGAATGCCGCACGAGCGCAGTTCGATTGCTGCCCGAAGTCTGATGGTCGGAAAGCACCTCGAGTGCAGTACAAACTCATTTCGAATGCGGTCAGAAGGTTCCCGGAATGGCTACCAAATATACTTTGAATGTTCACGAATTCAACAGAATGCAGCCCGAAAAATTAGAATACATTTAGAATGTACTTAGAATGCAACACGAAGGTCACGTGTGTGTCAAGAATGCCGCCGGAATGGTCTCCGATAGCGTATAAAAAGGTGATTTTCACCAGTCTCAACCCGATCATCCTTGGACCATGTTGCTTTGCTACAGATTGCTGTCCTCCAGCAAGACCTCCTTGAAGGAGAGTGTCTAGGGCAATTACCTCCTGGGCAAGTACCCCAGACCCTTCCCGTGACCCTAACCCTACTCCCAATCCTGAACCTACTCCTAACCCTAACCCAAACTCTAAACCTAACCCTAACCCTAACTCTAATCTTTACTCTAACCTTTTCACTAACCAGTATTTAACTGGGGGTAATTGTATGAGCATTTGAGCATTTGAGCATTTGAGATATTTTGGCAGAATTTGAGGTGCAACACCGTTCCGATTCTACCTCAAATGAGGTCAGATTGTTTCAAATGCTGTTAGAAAGCCGTAGGAATATTTAGAATGCAATCAGAGTCCAATTAGAATACCCTTCGAATGCAGATCAATATTTCTCCACTTCGAATGTTCCTCGAATGTTTTAAGCATGGGTAAAAATTCGGGCTGGCCACAAGAATGGGCCCGAATGTTTGGAACGCACTCAGAATGTCGTCAGAATTTTTAGAATGCACTTCGAATATGCAGGAATGCAGGAAGAATTTTCATTCCAACGGCATTCCGGCTCATTCCGGCGCTAGTGTGACGGGGGTATTAGGAGTGAAAATGTCAGAGAAAAATGTCAGGGGTGAAAAAGTCAGGTTATAAAAATGTCAGTTAATTGCCAGTCGTAAAATGTCAGAGGTAAGAATGTCAGGAGTACAAAATAATGTCAGAGACAAAAAAAAAAAAATCCAAAAAAAAAAATCAGCAGTATAGATGGCAGAAGAAAGAGTGTCAGTGGGGGAAAAAAATGTCACTGGTCAGAATGTCACAGGTCACGATTTCAAGGGTAAAAGTTTAACCTTGACCTACCCCTAATATCTTTACCCCTGACATTTTTATCCCGAATCATCTTCATTCATATTCATTTAGTATACATTAAGCTATCCATATGGCTATTATCTCTGTTTTACAGGCGGCGTCATCAGGTTCGTTTTGCTACATTTGGTGACAATATGAAAATAAGGAATTACATTTGGGGACGAGGCTGGGTTCTATACGTAGACCTCCGCTCTCATGTATTTTAGGTTCTTTTAAACATATAATTCTTTTTTTTTTGGGACATTGTTTGTTTGTTTTTTTTTCCTCCAGGGCATAAGAGTCTACAAACAAAAGTGACGCTGTCATTTAACTTTCACGAATTAGGAGACTTTCGAATTTCATGATGTCATTTTGAGATTAATGCTAGTCAATAGTAACTTTGTAAAATAATATCACAGTTGTGTAGGTGGGAAAGAGGGTTGTCCCAGCTGATTCTTTTTTTAATGTGATGCAGATCCAAACGTGGGATGTGGCGTGAGACACAATATCTACACCTACCATGTTCAACGTCGCAACATATCGGAAACAGCGCTCGCCCGGGGGGGGGGGGGGGGGGTGGGGTTCCATTTTTGTAAATGACTCTTACAATGATATTGAAAAATAATTTTCCGATTTCAAGTAACATAAAATACCAGCTCTGTTCTCCCAAATTTTGGGTTATGACGTGTTCTAGCCAGTTTCAGGGTTTATGTCCAAGGGGGGGGGGGGGTGGGCAAAAGAGGGCTATATGATTTAAGCCGCAATGTAATTTACAATGTCCAGAGATTGGTACTTTACATCACGTGTACGAACCATACATTTCCACAGTGCACATAGTGTACATGTTCATCAGTGCATGCGTGCGTGAGTATCCCTTTGAGAGGGAATATAGGCTGTTGGGACGGTTAACACAGAATGAAAAATCACTTCATTGATATTTTATGCAGCTTGTATCTTCTGCATGAACAAAGTGATAGGTAGAGATGGGCTAGGGAGGGTTAAAGGATTGTGCAGAAAAGCATCAATGATTTTTTTTTCTTCAGTTTTTTCGTCTGCTCGATTTAGACAAAAATAAATGAAGAGTGAATCATATTGAACTGTAATTGATATTAATTTTCTTTTTCCTTCTTGCCTTCTCCATTTTCTTACTGGTTTTGTGTACTGGTTTGTAAATTTTAATCATGAGGTGAAATGTCATCATTTTGTACTATTGTTATTTGCATGCACTTTTTTTTAACGATCTGATCAGGCAGCACCAATGAATAAACTATCTACTTTGTGTTATTGTTAAGTAACTTTGAACAATTCCAAGGATCGGCACTTGTAAGGCATTATTTTGATGTTTGATCCGATGTCAGCAGAAGGATATTTCAACGCGAGTCACAAGCATTACATTTAAACTAAACACGTAAAGTTTGAGAAAACAGACTGAATAATGTATCTTGAATTAAATCATTACTAGCTTAAAGGGATCGTATAGTTTTGGTTGAGACCTAATTTCAGGTTTCTAACATTTTTTGGTGAGATAATGAGAAACCTCTTATGAAATATGGAAGAGCATGTAATTCTATGAGGAATTCAACATTTATTTGATGAAAATTGGTCTTGAAATGGCTGAGATATCCAAACAAGAGCGATTCTAGTAAAGTGTGGGACCCACAATTTATTACGATCGCTTTGTTTTACTTTGTTTTTGGATGCTTCAGTAATTCCAAACCCGATTTTCATCAAATAAACTTTGAATTCCTCTTAAAATGGTATGCTCTGTACTATATCATAAGTGTTTTCTTGGTATCTCGCAAAAAGTTAAAAACCCAGTTGTCATCTCCACCAATAATGTACCATCCCTTTAATCATAATCATTGTTCATGTTTTGAAAACTTCAAGTAAAAGCATTTCAAAACTAATTTCTTATTCCTATACATCATGTATTCTCCAATACAATTACTATAGAAAGAAAACACACAAAACAAACCCACATACACACCCACACACACACACACACACACGCACACACACACACAAATAAAGTTTTCACATGTAGGCCTATTCCCTAATCTAATATTCGGGCCTTCACCTCTGGCAGAAATAGACTTCTCTCAGCCGCATCCACTCCGGCCCCTCCCCCATACCATTCCAGCCCTTCTTCCCACTGGGTGCTAAAAGGCGGCTAAGGCTGTATCATCACGCCTGTGCAGGCTCCTGCCGCGGGAGGGGATAAGGGGACCTCGCGAAAAATGATATGGCAGTTATTGCTGGTGTGATCACGAATAGTTTCATGTCATTAGAGGTACTCAGTCGAAGATACAAACGGTACTAATGGAGATGTGTTTATCGTACGTGCTAGCACTAAGCGTTTACCATTTCAATTAGCATGTGTGCCCGTGTATCTGCTCTACATTTTGCCTCTTTCCTTTTTACTTTACTCTTCGCGAACATTTTGTAATGAAATCACATATTTTTCATTTTTAAGTGTACATTCGACATATTTGCTAGGTAAATGACGTGTCCCGTACCCTATCGTCAGTATTGTCTAATCTTACGCTGTCGAACAAAGAAGTCCAAACCAACAAAGAACCCGTATTGACATTCACCTGGCTCTCAAAGTATACAAAGAAGAAACAGAATATGAACAAAATCCTTTGCTACAAACTTGATTCACTTGCTTGGAATGCATTCTTTTATGTCTCGATCACAGGCACAATTAGGTGCATGGTGCGCGCAAATACAAAATTGTGTTAGTTGATTGCTACAAGTCGAAAACCATTCTTCATTACCGTCACAATTCCCACGTGTTTTGTGGCGCTCGTTTTTAGGCAAGCACGACATCCGGCCTTCCGCAAGCATGCACAATCGCTCATTGTAGGCTTTAAACTGTCCCTGTTTGTCACCTCCCGCGTTAAAAGGGCGCCACACCTCTAGCTCTTTAATGCTATAGACAGATAGAGTGCATGTCTACGTATTTGAGAGCAGTGTGTCCTATATTTGATCTGGGACACGATAACGTGAGATAAACCTGATGTTAAATTAGATAAAATCGTTTCTGCCGATAACTTGAGAACTTACATCATAATCCAATCTTGTCACGAGCCCCAAGTACACAGAATGTTGAACGAACCGTGAATATAAAGGTAACTGATGCCCCTTTCAGCGTAAAAGAGTGCACAGCGGGAAATACCACCACGAGCTTTTACTTCTCGATGTTATAACCCACACGGAATTAGGTATGTGTTATGCAGTTCACTATTATATAGAGAGATATTATAGCTCGGAGGCAACCTGTACACACAGGATGTTCTATATAATCTATCCCTATGCTAGTATGATAGGCTGTGGGAAAATTTTCACCGTGACATCATACCTGACATTGTTTTAGAGTCTTCGGATTTGGCAAGGTGCAGCACAGTTTTGTAGCACGCAATTGAAGCTTTCCCTTACTGGTATCCTATGGGAGGGAAAACCAGTGACGTAAGCAAGAATGATTGTGAGCGGATTTGGAACATGACAATAACCTACTTCGTGAAAATAATCCACTAATTCTTCGTCTACACTCTTATATAACTCTCTGTCTCTCTCTCTCTCTCTCTCTTTATATATATATATATATATATATATATATATATATATATATATATACAATATGTATAATACATAAAAATATACGTATAGTATATTTAAGATATGTATTATATATATATATATATATATATATATATATATATGTATACAATATGTGTAATACAATATACGTATATGAGATATGTATTATATATAATTACCCCAACCTATCAAATGTTTCATACTTTCATTCTGTATATGTATGCATACTTATGATATATGAATTAATATGATGACAGCAATAGTTGTCAGAAAAAAACATGAACAGTATCAGTTGAATTAATGACTTTCCTGACAGCTCTGATTTCCGTATACTGATGACAGTGAATGAAATTAGTCTTATCAATGATATTACTATCGCTACCACCATCATTGTCACAACTACACCCCATATGTGATTTTAATCATGCTAACATTATTCAAGACAAATTGATCGTATCAAAACACAGGCCAAATAACACACCAGTGAATATTTTTGTCATTATTATTTTTGACAGGTCAGATGTAAGGATATGTATAAAATCTCCATTGCTCTAGGTGAGACCTATTTCGATCATTTCTGTCAGACGAACAGTCACTTCCTTGTGCAATACTCTAGTGAATATCACCCGAGAGAATGTACTGTTTGATTTGGTCGCAACAGGAATTGCCTTGACTCAGACTACGTGGTTTTAACACATCCTTGCGTCCCTGCCTCTGATCTCCGATATCAGTATTTCCAGCTCATTCGTCAGCCCATGCACGCTCTGCAACCTTTCTTTAAATCATTAAAACTAATTTGAAATCTAATTAATGTCCCAGATAATGGTGGTAAATGAAATGTGGACATAGATCATGAAACTACATGGTGATAGTGGCTCCTTTTGAATGATGAAGTAAAGTGAATAATGAATTGAATAAAATCGAGTTACATTTGGTATGTTGTTTTTATTGGAAAATAGTACATGGATCGTATCAGTAATATCAGCCAACGTTCATTGCCCCCGTACGTATACGTGCACGTTATGTGAACACATCGCAGTGATTTAAGGGACATTGTGTATCATCAGTGTTTCTAGACTATAAACAGTGAAACACATTAATTTAGCTGCATTGCGTGTCTTTGCAAGATGACATCGTGAGCAAGCAATTAGCAGAGCATTGATGGAAGCGACATGACTCAAACTTTATAAATTGTCTCGAGACGAGCAGGGGAAACGAACTAGACACCCATGAGTGATACGGCCCACGAGCTAGACATAGAAAAAAGAAAAAGCTTCATGATCCATACACCTACGAGTCATACACCCACGAGTCATACACACCACGACACGAGTAGATACCAAGTGACACAGGCTCACGAACTAGACATTATGTTCAGTACAAGCCCACGAGCTAGAAAGTAAAAGCAAATAAGGTCTACGAATTCGACACAACGTAAATTAAGCCCACGATGTAATGTCGAGCTCTTGGGCCTTATTTGCCTCGTGCCTGTAGCTCGTGGATCATATACAGCTCGTGTCGTCTTCGTGGGTCTCCTTCACCACTCGTGCTGGTGATAGAAAATGTTATACCAAAGCTTCATCGTAAGATGATGCAAACAAACTCACAAAATTTTCACGAATACCTTGTACGTTAAGGTGACATAACATATACAAATCAGTAAATCATTTCAGCAATACAATCTTATGCATGACAAATATGGTTTCAATAAAATCCTGTTTTGATGGTTTTCTTTTTCGGTGTGTAAACTGCACATAAAGAGTTGTAAAGTATCGTTTAACCATGTGCATTTCACGCATGTTAATCATGTCTCAATCGATGGACACAAAAAAAGGTGGAGCTGTGCAATTTCTTTCTAGAAGTTTCGGAGAAATGCGATTGATCTGTGTTCTGTCATGCAGATCGCTGACCAGTTTTTAGTCTCTCTACATTTCTCTCTCTCACTTGCCGATGTATGAAATTTCAAAATGACCGCTAGCTTTCCGTCACGTTAAAATCAATTTTGCTATACAAAGCAACCATGCAGAATGTATAAAAGTATCAACAGGTGCTAGAGACCAGTCTCGGCCAGCCCATCTTGATGACTCCACGAACGGTGATCTATCAGTTGGTCTACTCCCACTTCGTCTAATAGCCATTTGATCTCAACCCACATGGTCTAATCCCATTCCGTCTACAACCAGTTCGTCTATTGACCATTTAGTCCAATTGCCACTTAGCCTCATTACCAGTTGGTCTACTTCCAGATGGGCTATGTCCACTTCGTCTAATACCCACAGTTTATTAGACAAAATGGGGAAAAGTCCAAGCAGACAAAACTGCAATTAGACCATCTGGTCATTAGACAAAACGATAAGTACATGTGGATAGCCAAACTGGGCATTGGACCTAGTGAGAAGTAGACCAAACGGGCATTGGGTGAAATTGGTGGTAGACCAAGTGAGTTTAGCCGTAGTGATGTTGGACGAACTGGGAAGTAGACCATCTGATAGTAGACCAAGTGGCAATAAATCCCACGAAATGCTAACCAAATTTAGCAAAATGGCAACAAGTTGAAAAATAACAAGACTGTCCTCAATTCTTCTCTGTATTCTCCAGCAATCGTCGGAGATGGGGAATCTCATTCAAAAACTCGATGGAGGCTACAACGATAACGACGCTCCCGAGCAGCTCAGTCTCGAAGAAATTGTGGACAGCCTACCCACGGCATGGAGGAGAAAAATATACACGGTAAGTTTAAGACCCCTGTTGCTTTATAAATTTACATTTCATACATAGGCCCTATACAATTGCATGGCGGTACGCAGAGGGTGGGAGAGAGCAGTTCTTCTCCCCTTCCCGAAACTTTCAAACAACACTTCTCCTTTTTTTTTTTACTCTGATGATTTTCAAATTAGTTTACCAGTATTCAATTAATGAATTCTTACGATTGACAAATTGGCAATCTATCTATTCTTCTTGTCACCTGTCTTTCTCTCTCTCGCTTTCTCTCTCTCTCTCTCTCTCTCTCTCTCCCTTAATCTATCTACAGGGGCTCTCCACTTTTATGAAATGTACTATTGTATATGTTTGTATATGTTTGTTATGTATCGTTGTATCATAAATGTGATTTGTTACTGCAGGGCTCCCTTGGAAAGCAGGCCTTGCGGCTTGAATGGGACTACCATGCTTTTATAAAGAAGACAATAAATAAAACTAAATGAATAAAATACATATCAATCATTGCTAATATCAACCATCGACATGAATAAACACCGAATCAATCGGTGTTTTAGGGGTAGACATGATAAAAAGGCGCAAAGCACGACAGTGTAATAAAAATAACTAAACGCACGATTTCATTAATTGGAACAAAATACGCAGTACTCGATGCGTGATATAAAGATGAGAACTAGAACTGGCTGTCGGGCGGCAGCTCGGTGGTCCAGTGGATGTGACGCCTATCTGGTAATCAGGAGATCGTTGGTTCGAACCCAGCGCGAGTATGTATGCCCATGATTATCTTATCATGGCTGCTACTAAAACACTGATTATTAAAGTCGGTGCTTATTTACGTCGATGTAGGGCAGTTTGTTAATCAGTTGCAATTTGATCAGTAAGGGGTAATCCCCTCTTTCAACACTCTTCCTTGCTCGGTACACCTCTTTTATACTTTCCGTTCGCAGTGGTGACGCAAACACAGAAAAAGACGTGACATTATACCACAATTTAGCCATTTACATTGTCTCTGAATATATTTTCTCTGACTGTTTTGACTGAAATTTCTAAATATTCTAACAAAATTGTGTACCAGGTCGTTGAACTTCTATTCTAGTAATATATGAAAATCTCCCTCATGTGGGAAGGGAATTCGCCCTCCCCCACCCCCCCCCCCCTCTTTTCACCTCCATAAAATTAGTTCAAAGTCAAAGACGTACAAGCGGGCGGATCAGGAAGTGACGTAATAATGCACTAGGTTTTAGGCCTTCACATTGTTCTGAAGATTTACACCCAAAATTTGAGGGATTTTGAGGATTTGAGGAAAATTTTCCTATAATATTTCAGAACAAGTGGGCACCAGGAGGTTCACTTTCATTATATAAAGGCAAAATGACTCCCTCCACTTGTTCGGTCTCCGTGCTTCCTCGCTTGCATGTCCCTCTCTGCTCTTCCAAACATTATTAAACATGCTCTTACCCCCCCCCCCCCCCCAAAAAAAAAAAAAAAAAAAATCCCGCGTACAGCCATGGACATAATTATACTCAGTATTTTCAATCAATCTAATGTACAAAACGTAGTGAATACAGAGTAAACGATGCGTATCGTCGGAGGCAACGTGAACAGGATGATTTATGTCTATGTCTATGCATTTCAATGATACATTGGATTTTTTGTTTTATTCTTTGTTTGTCAGGGAGCTCCTGATAAGCTGACAAAAAATATAGCACAAAGACATAGTATCTAATATATGCCATAGTAAGATTCCAGGTCACCTTTTTAGGATATTGGTAAATCAACAATTAATTTCAAGTATTCTATACAAATCATAACTATATAGCTTATTTACAATTATATTTACAATAATGTAATCAATGTCAACGATAATTCAGAATAACTGAGAGAGATGTATTAGAGTCTATACACAATAAAAAAAATATCAATATAAAAGCATGTGAAGCGCATTGTGAAATATCGAAAGGCACCAGCAATGCTGAATGATCTCAAACTAGATAAAATTTCGAAAATAAAACAAAAACAAAAACAAAAACAAAAACAAAAAAGCGAAAAGTTATGAAGAGTTTTAAAGTGCGACATGTAGCATAAGAAAATATTGTATATTATATATTTTCATATCCAATGTCCTCTTAACTATTGTGTAATTTACGCGTTGAGCATTATTATACACCGCTTCGGCCCAAATTTGAAATAATTTTGTTATAGATATAATCTATGGACTTTTTAATGACATGCTTGGAATATTTTGAACTTGGTCTCATTTTTTGTTATTAACATTCGCTTCACCTTCTTCGTTAAGTCACTATTACGTTTAATTTTTCATTTTCTTAAATCTACATTTTCATGTAGATTTAACATGTCTTTTCATATCAGCGGAGTTTTAGGAAGAAACCAATTGATAAGAAGGCCTATTTCTCCCATGTAATGCGATTGACAAGTATAACTGCATTTGTTTGCTGTATGAATAAAATTCGAGTTCTAGGGTAATTACCCCCTGAGCAATTACCTCAGACCCTTCCCCTGACCCTAACCCTAATCCTAACCCTGAACCTAATCCTTACCCTAACCCAAACTCTAACCCTAACCCTAATCTTTACTCTTATACCTTATCACAAGCCAGTATTTAGCCGGGGTGGGGGTAATTGCCCTGATACATAAATTCGAACATATCAAGGCATATGAATTCATACGAGATATAGAAGAGAAAGTTGCCAACAAAAATACCTCCCCCCCCCCTTTTTTTTTTTTTTTGGTTAAATACGTGGGGTTATTGTCAGTCATGTATATCTTTTGGGTAATACCCTGACTTAATAATTAGTTTCGTCAATACCTCACACATACGTTCCCTTGCTATAAAATGAGGTCGAAATAGAGCAATTGTTGATGATGACTACAATCTGAGAATTTTAAAATGTGCTCAGCTGTTAAATTTAAAGATAGTATAGGATAAGTGCTGCATTTGAGTGAAAACTCAAGTACGGGTGATACTGAGTATTTGATAGGACAGGTTGGTAGCACCGCACATCGAACCTATATAATGCAACTGAAAATGCAAAACCTTGTTGGAAATAATAAGCCGTAGCATTCTGTTTGATTTCAATCGAGCGAAAAAAAAAAGTTAGGGTGCGAATGTTGCAGATCCACCGCGCCAAAGTGGGAGGACGAATAAAACTGGAGGAGTTAGTCATACAAAAGAGGAGAATGATATGAACAGGATACAGTGAGAGGTTGTTTACCTTTGTGTCGAAAGAGAGATCAGTGTTATCAATCTAAATATACAGAAAAATCGCCTTGCAAGCTTAGCTTGAGGAGATGATCGGTCTAATGGTGCAGCTTCTTTAAAGCTCACTTATTAGACATGGGCTCGAAGGGGCTGGAAAGATAATTTCTCTCACGGCGTGGGACGTTCATTGTTTGCCTCTTGCGTAGTGAGTTAGCACTTTTTCTATTTTCATCTCGTTTGAAACGGGCAGCCGAAATCATCCTTGGCTGGTATCATCTGCAATGATAGAAAGTTGCAATCAATCATTATGATCATGACCAGGTCAGGGTTGCGCCTTATGAGCTCATTCAGCAATTTTTTTTTTTTCAGATTCTTTGACGGATCAGCACCTAAAGGGAACTATAGCTTTGAATGGTATGCAAATATCTGAGTAGATGCGAATCGGAGTCATTGTCGGATGCCTAATAGAATGGATGAGAAGAAATATAGCAGTTGCTTTTTTGTTTGTTTATTTTAAAGAATATGTTATTCTTCATCAATGAAAACAAAATGTACAGAACAAAATTTAATATACAATATCTTTACTTAGATTCCGTATCCTTACATTCTGATCAATTATTTCACCAAACATAAATCACAATTCATACACTGCATAATTCTTTTTAGTACAAGTGCTACTTTTCTCTCTTTTCTTTTTTACTGACAATCACTTTACAGTAATATTCATTCATCATTATACAATTATCTGCATCAATAACAGAACCTCTATACTCACATTCATTCTACCTGACTTTAGATATCAACATGATCAATATCCATTGATTGAAATTTATTTCTGAAACGAAAATATACCCCCCCCCCAAAAAAAAAAAAAAAAAAAAAAGCACCCCTCCCCCTCCAGTAAGAAATTGACTTTATGACTCATAAGTTAATAGAATGATTCTATTAACTTCAATCTAAATCTCAAAAGGATTTTCTTTTGGTCTAAATCAGATTTATTAAAAGTAATTTTTCGTAAGCAACGTCAGAATCATACCTAATTACGCCTCGTGGGTATAGAGCAACAATTCGGATGACTAGAAGATAAGCTGCTCACGATTATAACGTGCATGCTTCCAATGAATAACAGACAACGTCTGATTTCATATCATCGATGTCTCCTGAAACAACTATCATTTTGCTGTAAATCTCATTTGAAAATGGAAAAACCGAAACAAAGGCCCACTTCTGAGACAGATTAAAGCCTCAATTGTAATTATATGACATGGGGAGTCATACTTAAAGTTGAAACGAAACTAGTGAACACGAAAGCGTTTGTCTCACGAGAAAATATACATACGTCCATTTTCGGTGATGCTGATATCGCTGATACCAGTATTTCATACCTATCGCATATTACAAAGACGAACGTACTTTTGGCAGGTTATTTAAAGCGTGTATACATTATGGAACAGGAACGAGCAACATTATATATTGATCGAGCAGTCTATATATACGGGTTTGCGAGTGTCTCAAAAGCGTGGATATTTGGGAACCAGTAAATTCACCGCATTATGCTGCATTATTCATAAGCAGTTTGCATTTAAATTCCTAGAATTGATATAATCATTTCAAAGTAATAAATACCATTAATACGTCTGAACACATAATGATGTTAAATGATGCCAGGGATGTACATCAATCTAGGCAGCGTGAGCGAGCGATGTAAGTCAACTGTACTCCTCCGAGATCAAAAGAAGTCCGCATGTTTTGGGAACAAGAATACCCACCCATCCCAGAAGTTCGACGATCATTCCCGCCTAGATTTGCCAGATGAAAAAAAAAAAAAAATCATAGATAACAGCTTAAAAACTGACGGGTTCTCGGGCAATACGACCATGCTCAAGACTATATCACTACGATTATTTGCAGTTCTGCATTTGTTTGCTTGTTTGTTCATTTATTTATTTTTAGTGTGTTTTTTCAAGTTCTGTTTTTTTTTTTTGTGAATGACAGACATAACATGCATAATGCTTCTGCTAATCATTATCGTTGTGATCATAGGACATTTACAATATCAATGTGAATGAAAGGATTTACACAAATGCATCATAATACAGTAATTGTATTGTATGCACGTGTGTTCATTTATATCACGTTGTGTGTGCGTGTGTGTGTGTGTGTGTGTGTGTGTGTGTGTGTGTGTGTGTGGATAAGATTACTCATTGACGATGGGGCGATCACTCGTGTCTTGATTATTACATTTCTATCATTTAGTTTTGCGCAAGATTGGAAACACGTTACCGGACGTATAGCGTCACATCCTATGGATCTTCCAACAATCAATGTACAAAATGTTTGTCCATCACATCACTCTGATTTTTCTCCAAGAATCGCTGACAAGCCATATCTAAAGCTGTTTCCAACAGTACGTAGTGTAGTTTGTGGAACGTTTGACACAAAACCTTACATGGTTAAGATTGATTCTGTGAAAGCATATAGGCCTATACTTTTATGTCAGAACTTTCATTTTCATTTTTTTTTTAAATTTTGATTTCTTTAGAGTAGGGCCTATGTCTTTTAATAATAGATTTCAAAAGTAGTCACTGAAATTGTTTGAAGTGGTTATAAATGAAATCTGTGTGTTTTTAGAGTATCTGTTTTTCTGTGACGGAGTATATGTGGAGAAAAACCATCCCAAGATGCTCGCGTCAACCGGACTTCCGATTTTGATTCCTTGCTGAGTAGAATTCTTTTTTCTATAAGTACACCCATGTACGTGTTAATTCGTGTGCGCGGGCGTTTATGCATACGTATATAATCATGTATAGTCCAACCTGCCTTAGCTGCCATCTGCAGTATACCGCCACTACAATACCCACCCCCCCCCCCCAATAAAAAAAGAAGAAGCCACGTGAAAGACCGTGTAATGGCGGCCACCAATCTTGTATCCGATGGTAGATTGCCGACTGCATATAGCGGCCACAGACCAGTAAACCAAGCAAATGTATGACGTATAAATGAAATCTATTTAAATGTTAGGTCTATTTAATTATATTAGGTACAGGACCCCGTGAAAACCATCAGCACCTTCACCGCCTTGTCGTTGTCGTTGTGTCTCTAAATATGTTGCTGTGGAATTCATTTAACAGAATTCAATATCATTTTGATAAATATTGAATGACGTTTCCTATCGGAAAAAAGTGTCCAGACAGTGCTATGTACACGATATATGTTTATTTGTGTTTTCATTCAGAATGATAAATATTTACCATCTAAACCCACCACAATAAATATATGCAAACCATTGAGAAATTTGCCACAGCAAACCCTCAAAAAAAATCTTCAAGTTTTTTTTTTGTTTTTTTTTATAGAATATCCATACTTGTATTAATAGCTATATGTTAGCAATAATATTCCACGATGTCGGTATGAGAGAGACAGACACGTGTTCAAAAAAGAATTATCATACGAATTATGAAATGTGCTGCGTCATGTTCAGACAACAATCCAAGCAGAATGGAGGAAATTTATTGAGCAATTTTGTTTTCTTCCTATTTTCCAATTTGCGACATCAATCCTTAGTCATCACTGACAAGGTTTGCATTCCAGTGATTTTTCAGATGTATCGCAATATACCAGTCATGGAGTTATCTCCTCAATGTAGATGTCAATAAACTATATGAATGCCGCGGTACAAAGCATACGAGATCCACCTAAAACCACACTCTCAGAACGCATTGGTTGTGTGCATTATCACCGGGATAATTGCTTCCTATTTACAAAGGACTGTATAAACGATACCGAGAATACAAATGTGCATGAATATCTTTATGCATGTGTATGAATATCTTTTTTAATGAATGATTTGAATGGCATCTCTTTTTTTTTTCAAATGATAGGCACCTGGCTGGCTTGTCTGCTATACGCTCTCCCTCAAGGATTTTTCTACATTCTTCTTCCTTTTTTTCCGAATCAATACTCAAAAAAAGAAAGAAAAGAAAGGTCTGATAGAGTTGAAAAGACATTAATACTTCTTTTTTCATAACTTTCTGCTTTAAAGCAGTATCTTCATGATTTCATCCTCGTTCTAGACACTCGCGTGGCACCATACAATAGGTTACTTAATAAATGATTCTATCAAAGCCCCCCCCCCCCCAAAAAAAAAAAAAAAAAAACAGAAAAAAAGGTAAAATCCGACGGTTGGTCATCATAATTTGACTCAGATACGTTGTATATATTATCTCCTTCATCGTCCCGAAATTGTAAACACTCCTATAACGATAATCACACGAAACTTACTTGCCTCTCGAAACATTTTCGTAATACCATGGTACCTCTTCCTACCAAAAGAAAAAAAAAAATGCTGACATTTCCATTATAAAAGTCTATACGAAGATCCACAATCCACATGCTTGGAAGGCACAACTATATACTACACTAATGAAATCCAATCTTACTCATTGAGTATGGAGAGATCAGGGTCTAAGATCGCTCTCACTTGTGATATTGATGATGATAGATACCTTGTAACCATGTGGTTCCATTTTAGATAATTACGCTCTTAGTTGCAATTACATACAAGTGCGCACTTGGTGGCCTATGCATTTTCTCGCTCTTCTTTCGTTCCCCTCCTTTTCCCACTCTCTGTCTGTATAATTATCTCTCTCCTGCTCTTTCTCTCTGAATGCGTCTCATTCTACCATCTCGTCTCCGTAATTGCGTTCATTGGTGTGCCAATCGACTAGACATTGTTGCGATGAAATTTCCTAGTTTTGAACGGGTATGACTTTAGCTGCAGTCAATTCCTTTCGCGGTTTCTACGTGGCTGTAATCCACGATGATTATTGTTATTAGCGTTGCATAACCCATCGCTCTCAGCTAACTCGTTGTTATGTCTATATTTTCATCTATTCTTCATCATTCTTATTTGTGTTCTATGTGCGCCTGCTTGCTCGACCTGAGTTCTGCTGTTGTTGGTGTCTGCTCATATTCTTATAAATAATCTGTCATTCTTAGTCGATCAATGTGTCAAATTGTAGTTTGTACTTTTCTGTGGAGATGTTAGATTTCCACAATTAAAAAGAAAATACAACAAAGGAGAATCCTTCATGCAGTCTGTTTGATTAAACTAATATGAATTACATACCTTGGAGCTGATGATTGGATTAGACAGTACTCCTCCCTCAACCTCATTGTCGGGCGTGGAAAAAACCTTTGCTTTTATACTTCACTTATACTTCACTGTGTTAAAGGTATAGAGTCCCTGTACGCCCAGAATTGGTTGGGGATATGACTTAACACACGCTAATCATGAAAATAGACTTCGTTTTCTGGAGCATCCTTATAGCTGGTATGAAGACAGTATGTCCAATATACCTTTTATGGACCTGGTGGACTCCTAATTGTGATGTGGTCAAGCAGGTCAGTCTTTACAATTTTCTGGGCCATGTATACACGTATTCAGGCAAGTACTCTGATCACCTCGGTATTACCGAGATAAATTCTTATTTCGAATATAAAGAATGCACTAATCACTAAGACGTTCAATCATGTAGATAGGATTACTCCTTCATTCACACAGTACTTGATTCACAAAGTGTAAAATCTGTCGTCCCAGTGCAGATTTGTCGAAAAGGATGTGGCTTACATTTAGATAAAGGTACAATTTGCAATTTTTATTCACCCTTGCTAAGAACAAACAAACAAAAATCACAATAATATATACGCCGACTGATCTGAAGTTTCTATTATTTGATTATACTGTCAAAGATACTGGAGAAACATTAGCAAATCGTAACCCTCTCATCAAATCTGGAGTACGTTAAAATAATTATGAACTTACGGACAAATACCCTTCTCAAATTTACACTTAAAGAATACCACTGAATGACTCCTTTTTAGGCTTCATTATGTTTCAATTCAATTTTTCCATTCAATTATACTTTACTTCCATCCAACCAATAATAATGCCTGATAAAAACTATGTTTTACCATTCAAAATGTTTAATAAGTTGAAAGAAGCTCGAGTCATAAAGTATTATACAAATATGACATGCAAGAATGATTATAAAATTTAAAAAAATGCACATTTTGCAATGGTTACAAAAAGTAAATGTAGCAATGGAAAAGAGTGAATTACTGAAAAGTGGAGCTTGTAGGACGTGGATCACTCGAAAAACAATATGCCAATAACATGTGCAAAATTAATTCATGTTCCGTTTTGGCATTTGATAACTGACATGATGCTAATATGATATTGCGATATCTGGGTAGGCCTCAGGCCTTGAACGTTTGGGGCCTTGTCAGAAGCAAAATTATTGGACAGATTAAAACATCATTGATTGGCAGAATCTCTGCAATTGATAGTGATCTACCTTCTTCAACAGCAGACTCCCTTGGTTGCTACAATAAAAGCATAGCAAGCATCGATGTATTCGGTAACAAGAGAAAAAAAAAAAATGCCGACAAGTAGTCGCAGAGCATTGGCACTTCATAATCTCGGTTGGTATCGGACTGAAAAAATGCCATGCACATTTCAATAAGGTTGTGAACGACAATGTTTTCCATCAAAAGTCCAAAACGATATCTATAGTCGTGATAGTCCAATCCCTTTACGGGCGGTCACTCCCTTCTATTTCCATTTGTTGTTGTTGTTGTTTTCTCAAATGTGCCTTAAATTGGGATCAATTTCATTAGTTAAATCTCACTATCCCCCCCCCCAAAAAAAAACAAATGCTTTGCAGCATGTTCATTCTGCAAGTCTTATTCCACTTGACTTGCTCCTGCTGATGTCACATAACGAAACATGATTAACATAATCCATTTTGCGAGACTTCATACCCGGGGGAATGGAAAGTTTATCAGCTGGTTTTATGAGGCAGCAAAAAAAAAAAAAAAAAAAGCAGCGGACGAAGTGGCACAGGGGAAATCAGCAGATATTGAAGGAGTACATAATGTTGTAGTAAGACTCGTATAATCATGTAGTGGTAGCTCACATAACATCTCATTACCTGAGAGAAAATAGGGTTGACCGTCAGTAGAACAAGAGTAGTAACTGGTAGTTAGCTGTAATAAGGTGGCTTTGATGCTCGTATAGTAAGCTTTAGTAGTAGCGGAGGTGATACAAAATGTGGCTGTATAAGCTACATCCAACAGAAATGGTAAGTGGTGCTAAGTATCATGTGGTGATATATAGGTGTGCATACAAAATCAGGGGCAGTTAACGTTTTTTGAGTGTGCAGGGCTCCATGTGTGATGGGGAGAGGGGTGCAGACCCTATTACGTATATGTATGTATATATATATATATATATATATATATATATATATATATATACTGATTGATTCATTTGTTATCTGTTTCTCTCCCTTTTTTTTTTTGTCATCTAATAGACAAAATTATGTCATGTGTATTCTTTTGTGCACTTTTTAAATGTAACTGCCTGTCTTGCCTGTATATCAATTTCAAGCAAAACGTTGAAACACACATTTCTTAATACATCTGCCCTCCCTCTGACTTGCACTGACCATTGCTAAACCATTTATAACACAGAATTCCTTTCATTTCCTTTACACAAATCCTTGATTTAAAAAAAATGACACAAACAAGCAAAAACATAATTATATATTTATTGTTTGTTTGCTCGAGCGCTTTCATCACAATTTGCATTTTCCTGAATTTTTTGAGACAAGAAAAATCTGGTAATTGGGGCCCCTCTTGTGTGAAATGCCAGCCACTTTAGCGTGGTTTTGAGGATCATCACGTTTCTGGGCGAGCTCTCTTTCTGTGGATGGGATCAGTGATGTGAGAGATAGGTATAATCCCTGCCTCCGGACACAATCCAACGAATCTTACATATAGCTTGGTGAAGATTAAAGGCCAAGGGAAAAGTTATTATGATGCTAATCATCCTGTTCTATTTTACGAGGTACGTAATGATCAAAGAATGGGTTGGCGTAAAGGTTTACACTGACATGACCAAACACACACACACAAAACAAAGCAAAACAAAAACCAACATCTGGTACGAAAAGTTGCCGCTGCTTTCATAAGTAAAAGTACTTCATACATAATTATATATATATATATATATATATATATATATATATATATATATATATATATTGTTATTATTATTATTATTATTATTATTATTATTATTATTATTATTATTATTGTTATTATGCATATATAAAAACAAAGAATAACGCCTTATGTCACTATCATCAGTCTATATGGTGAATGTTGTTTGGAACGTCAACTTTATGTGATTATATTCGAGAAGTACCAATTTAACCAGGATAGGCACGCTTACAAAATTATGCCATTGTCTTAAGTACGACAGTCGTACTTACAGCGGCAGCAGCATTGCTATTGTTATTGCAGTCATTTTTCTGCTGACCCTTTTCATGGATGATTTATGGCGGTAACATATTCTTTTGAAGTTGTTGACAATACTATGATGTACATGTCAGCAGAGATTTTTAAATCTTTGGCTTTTTTCATGGGGGAAAAACTGTCAGGTGATATCATGACCACATCTTATTATTCATAGGAGATTGCAATGGTTACAGCACGTCATTCTAAAGGTTCGTAATTCCGAAGATTCGTTAATCCAAAAATGAAATATTATTATTTCTATATTTCATTATTCCAAAAGTTCGAAAATCCGAAACTGATATACGGTTCGTTATTCCGATGGTTTGTTATAAAGTAAGCAACTTCTTGGCATTTTCGGATTAACATGATTAATGGATCTTATTTCATTTTCAGATTAATGAACTTTCGGAATAACTAACGATATTTCATTTTCGGATTAACAATTAACGAACTTTATTCCATTTTATGTTTTAATTAAAGAACCTTATTTCATTTTTGGATAGAGAACCTCCAGAATAAACCATAAATGTTCTAATTAAGGAGCCCCACATTTCATATTCGGATTTAGGAACATCAAGGTATAAGGAAATTATGTGTTTCGGAATAACGAAGCTTATATCATCTTCGGATTAACGACCCTTTGAACGAACATCATCCGATTGCGATATGACCGATCTCATTACTTTTTGAAGAGACGCAAAAATTGTCAATTCCAATAACTTCCGTTTTCTTAATTTTCATTTTTGTTTCCTTGCTTTATGTTTATTTCTGTTTGATTTAACCCACCGAGTCCTTGAGGAAGTTTCGTAATTTTATCCTCATCAAAATACCTAATTATTACTCCGAATTTTACTACGTATCCTACTATGGAGAAAAAATAAAATGAACTAATCAAATTAATTCTATCTGAAAAAATAAGAAAATTACTTAGATAGTCTATCATGCAAAAGGTGCATAGATTTGGATCTCTTTACACCTTTTCACACTTTACCTCGATAGGGCGTATACCTTTTTTTTTTTTTTTAGTTTAGAAAAAGGCAAAGAGATATGAGGCAACATGAGGGCGAATCGAGCAACAAGAAAATTTGATTCCGTGAGCCTATGCTGCAAGTTGAATTATAATGGAGCCGTCATTATAACAGAAGTCTAATGTTTTATTCCAATTTTGTTTTCTCCCGAACACCTCTATTGTTTCTCAGATCATATTCTTTCCGGCTGGCACACGTTTCTGTCGGATAAGACTAGTGATGAATATACCCAAATGCATGCATACCCTATCTCAACGTTTCTCAACCTTTGTTGTTGTTGTTGTTGTTGTTTTAACCCGAGTCCCTCTTTGGCTTTCACATTCGAGGCCCAGTTTGAAAGAATGCAAATATTTGGTATTTAGTTTTGGGCCGACATCCTGTTGCATGGCCCACCTGAGAGAGCTTCACGGCCCACCGGTTGAGATGTGTGACCCTATCTGAGCTGTTAATTTGTCTCCATGCTTTTTTTTTGTTGGTACATTTCAGATGTGTGTGTATGAGTTTGTGTGTGTGTGTGTGTGTGTGTGTGTGTGTGTGTGTGTAGCAAGCATTCTCAAATCTGGATATCGATGAAATCCTATATGCAAAAAAAAAAAAAAAAAATCAGGTTTACTGCCTTGTAAGGATGACGACAAATATGATCTCTTTAAAGGACGTGGATTCTGGTTTTGTTGTTTCTTTGTGTGTTGTTGTTGTTGTTGTGAGGGAGTGTTAATCTTGACTTCAAAATAGAATGTCAGCATGTTGTTTGCCGTTTTTGTTGTTTTGACTGCACGCAAACAACCCCATCTAAGCGCGTTACAAAAATAATGTGTCATTATCATCATCATTATTATAAAAATAATCTAATATATATATTAGGATGTATTCAACATTTTCCACCCTTATAGGAGGTATCTTACCGAGGATTGATAGATTATACCCACATTATATGAGATGATTGTTGCGATGGCTTTTGTGACACGTGCTGAATTTGTTTATTTTTGCTCTAAGGAGCAAATCATTTTCCACGCCCTCTGCACTTGGAAGCATTTTGAACAAAGAGAAAGTCACCAATCATTATTGGCCAAACAGTGCTAATCGTTGATACATCCTGCAGAAATCGCACTGCAAACACGATAAGTACCAAATGTGTCATCTTAATATCTCTCTGTCACGGCTTTTCAAGGACAGGTCTACGAGAGATAACGTAAAAAGCGTCGACATGACCATCTCCCCAGAGCAATTTTCAAATTGAGCAAAATGTCCCATCAGTGTGCCCATAATTCGAACCTGTCATGATATTACGTATTATGACGAGAATGCAAAAGAACTATCTTATCTATAAACAGTAACGGGAATGAGAGGAAAAATATGCACGTTAATGAGTTGGGGGGGGGGGTTGCGACTAAATTGAACATTTGGATTGCATGATAAAAAAAAGTAATTTCATTGTACAATATATTTCTGTATACAGTGGTTGCTGGAGACACCAGGGCCAAACGCTCAACGAATCTTGACGGGTTTGTCAAAAATCGATCTGAAATGCATGTTTAAAAAATCTGAACTTACGTATTCGTACAAACTCGGACCTTTTTCCCGAAATTGTCGACACCTTCCCGCACAAATCTCCGCTTATTTGTTTTGTGGCGTAAACGTGGGAGAAAACAACATAAAAAACTCTTTTAGAGCAACTCTCGCACAGGAAAAATCTCTCGCCTACTATATCCTCACCTTTTATCGGATTTTCCTCAGTTTTCTCTTAGTCGTATAAGCTCTATTCTGTTTTTACACCATCAAGCTTTAAAATTGCTTTCATCATTTGCCACACAGAAAATGTTTCGCTTCATATGATGCCCGCGTGTATTTCGCGCCGGATTACGAGGAAGAATTCCTTCATATCTACTCAAAGCATCAGAAAACGAATAAAAACACTCTTGATGTAAGGCGTAAATAAGTTGGAAAGGTTGTTGCTCTTCAAGACTCGTTTTTTTTTTTCCTTTCGGGTTCTTTTTATCTTTTTAAAATGGGGGTAATCATCCATGTTTTCGTCGAATAAAACCAATTCTTTATTGAAAGTTTAAGATTTGAAATGATTTATCGACGACCAATTCTTCACATGGAACAGATTGTTTAAATGACCTCGTTTAAAAGCCGTAGTAACTCTAAAGACCCAAACAGGACAGAAATTGTGAATTCCTCTATGATAGATACAGACTAATCCTCTTTTTTTTTCAAGAATATTGATCAGTATACTTCCTTGATAGATACAAGATTGTCTATTTAGTGCAATACGCAAACACACTATCGCCTTTTGTACGATGAAGAAGAAAGACGAAACTTGATATCGGCTTGTAGGCCTAGTTCATGATCAGAATCATAACATAAAGATCACGAGTCTTATGTATTTCTGTATGTTTTTGTGTGTGTGCTTGTTCGTCTGCCCAGATATTTCAAGATGAGTAAGTTGAACATTGTTGGGAGAGAAAGTATAACGCCATTTTTTTCTGGTGACTTATTTTCATGGAATTCGTTAGAGGTTTTGCTCAGTGAGTCATCGCATGTGAATGTGGCTATACTTGGGTGAAAATTATGATCAAACCATTATCATATCTATTCTGTGTGTGGACGATCCTAAACGCACTTTAATTCTCGAAAGTACATAATCACACTATGCATAATTATATATATATATATAATGTAAATACGTTTTGTCGTACAGTACGTCCTTTGATGTGATGTCCTCTTAAAGGACGGAAAATGCTTTTCTCAATTTTCAGGTGGTTGCTGACGCAACACACACGAGCAAGACACGCAAACAAAGTTAACACATACATATATCTTATTATTATACATATACACACACACACGTGTACACACACACACACACACACACACACACACAATTACCGCCACAGCCTTCGGGCTCCACCTTCTGATCTAGGTCAACGTCTCTCTCAATTGCACTGTTCACGTTTCACCGTGATATATATGGAGAACATCATCTTTTATTGAGGGTGTCTTGGGTCTGTGCGATCATTAATTCAGTAGGAAAAGACTTTATTACGCCATGCTATCACCATATGAATATGATTGAGGCATGTTGAGGCGGTAATTAGAGAAAAAAGTAATCTACCGGTTTCATTAAAATGAGCTTTGTTTCGATTATAGTGACAAGAACGAGGTTCTCTTACTTGATAACCTTAATATATCATTTCAAAGATGAAGCTGGGCGTCTTCCTTTGAAAGTATTTGAGGAACCTTGATATACATTATATATTATTATACAATTAGGAGAGGTAACCATACGTAGTAAAGAATGTTCATGGATTCCAGCCCACTCCATTAAAAATATATGTATACGATATGGATAATTTTTATTCTATCGTAATAAAATTTGATTGCCTTGCTAACTTATGAGCTTATATCTTTTTTTCTCTCTCTCTCCTTTTCTTCCTTCTCATGCCATGTTCTGCTTTCCTCTGATATATTGCTTACCGTTTCTCCTTTCCAATATTTCTCTTTGTCTCCATTTTTGTTTGAAATGATTTGCAATAATTTGTGATAATTTGTAATAATTTTGTATTGTTCGGATATGGAAAATAACATGAAATGAAATGAAAAAATATATACATATATTAGGTGGATATGGAAAATACGATGAAATGAAAAATCAAATGTTTTCTTTTATTTTCTATTCTTCCCACACCCCTTACCGGACCTTCCCTCTCCTCTTCCCCCCCCCCCCCCTCTCCAGTTGATCCAACTTGCGGAGATTGAGAGTTCCTTATAGCTCTACAAGCACACCTCGTCGTGATGTCATCTCGTCAACTCATTTCAACCGAGAGAAAGAGAGAGCAAGCAACTCGAGGCCTAGAAAAAACGGCACCATCTCATTTTAGAACCACACAGTTTGCTAGTTCCAATAAGCGCAAGAGTTTTGATTTGACATTTTTATTTGTCTTTCAAACGAGACGAGAGGATTTTTTTTTTAATCAAATAGGTAAAGAAATTGCTGTTTGTAATTACATGAATTAAACTAGAACCCCAAATATATCACACGCAAACAATATGCTATATAATATATATATATATATATATATATATATATATATATATATACATATTGTTTGTGTGTAATATTTGTTATATAACATGTATGAAACAGAGTGAGACATCCACAATCTGGAGCTTGTTATGGAGTAGTTTATTTGTAGAAAAAGTGCGCATTTTAGGTTCCCCCTTCTTTAAGGGAACGAAAAAAAAAGCAACAACAAACTCAAAAAATGCAAGAAATCATGATGGACTCCCATTAATTCTAATTTTTCCAGATTCACGTAATAGCTAATTCCCTTCATCTTGTTCCCTGTTTGCTTTTCTGTGCTGTTTAAATCGATTTAGCGTGTAATGGTTGAACCATCTGTGGCAAATAGGGTGTCGTTATTAGCTTTTCACGACCCGACTTACCAGGTTATGCACGTTTAAGTACATAGTGATTCCGCCAGTACATGCGTTACTTTTATTAATTCATTGGGACGGCCTCGACGCTATCATGACCCGTTGATGGATTACAAGATTTGGGAAACGTGGCAAAGGAATAAGGTATTCATTACTTCCCCTCCTCATGTAAAACTCTGGAGATAATCTTGGGGGAAACAACATAAACGGATTAAAACATTCATGATGAGTTGATAACAACATTATATCTGCTCGAACAAAGTGCCCATTTTATAAATAAATGGCGATAAGAAGTACAGGTAAGTGAGCTGACGTATAAAAAAATTTTATTTTCCCCCTAATGGTTAATCAATTAATGATAACATTAGAACACTAAAGATCTAAAACAAAAGTAACAGAGAATATTCAGGCTTTGTATTTACAAATTGCTGTAATAATATCATAATGATAATGGTTCCATTTACTTCGACGAGTAAAAACAAAGGCCATGTTTTCTTGTAAGATGGTCGCATATCTCTTTGTGTATGTGTGTGTTTTTATTTTTATTTCGTGTGCAACACATCTTGGAAAGCAAGCAGATAAACGGAAATATGCAAATCAGTGTACTTATCTCAATGATCAATTATACTTTGATATATCAATACCAAGTATAAGAAAGTCAGGCACTGCGTACACCTTTCTTTCCTTAGATAGATATTGATAGTGAAAGTAACATTTATCCAAATGTTTCAGTTTTGCATGAGACAAACTAAAGCGCGGAAATCCTTACTGAGGATAAATTTCGTCACCGTAATGCACACGCCTCACTTATCACTTATCTGGCCTGACCTAAAAGGAATTGGAAAGAAAATGCACACACCGAATTTTGTTTCCACAGCTGAGAAGTTATCAAGTCATGCTAGATCCCATAGTTTGAACCCAGTGTGTAATGATTATCGTGGAGATAACTCTTTGTAGTTAGCATATACAATGTCTTTCTTGACTTCATAAACCTGTTTTGTTCAAAAGAAATTGAATACATGTGTCAACTGGAATTTTGGATTTCAGGACGAACAAAAATAAACGACGATATGAGATTGATACTAAACAAGATCTGCCATTTTAAATCACTTGAAAACGTCATGCCTTTAGTACAAAGGCCTGGACTTAATTATTTTTGACCCGGAGACGTTATTGTGTACATCAACATACTAGTAGATATTGATTTGCTTGTGTGTATTTTGTGTGTTGTAACAACTTGAGTTATCGATGGAAGCGTTGAATCAATCGCCAACAACAACGCAGCAAAACAAAACAAACAACAAAAAAGGTCACAGAAGATACCTTTATTTCACAATTCTCTACCGTGTCAGATGCATTATCTATAATCATGCTGTTTGCGTGGATATCTATAATGTTGGACCAACATACTTAACACCAGGTGTTAAGTATGTTATCTACTCAACTTCCTTTATCTCTAATTACTTTTGTCTCTGACTCATAAGTCAATAACATTACCTTATCAAGATGCATTTGGTTTATGTAAATATATAAGATCTAATGGAGTTCTTGGGAAATGCTGTTGGGAATCTAATGGGAGTATCGCTAGATATCAGATCTCAAAACCTTGCATATATCGAGGAATGATTACATTGTAACCTATGTCAACAATATAACAATGATTTTTTTTTTCCATGAAAAAGTAAAAATGTATTGTATCCTTAATTAGGTTCTATTTCAGTTACCATTGCCCATAGCAATTGAAGTTTGACTTACAGTTGTAGATTTCGGGACTTATTCCTTCTCTTTTGAAAAATAGTAATCATTAAATTGGCTTCTTGTTTATAATATGCGTGCGAAAAAGACGATTCTTGTGAACAAACGTTCAGTTATCCTCGGTAGTAAACGCATTTTTTTTTTTTTCATCTGTGATTAGATAGATTCAGTACAAATTTTCCTATAGAGATAAAATATGCTTACATTCGCTGGCATTAAAGCACTGGCCAACGACATTTGCATTCATCTTTTCTCCTCTCTTTATATTCTTGGTAGATAAAAAGAGGAGCGGTTTTCTCAATTCATTTTAGCGTTAGATTTATAAATTAGCATATTTGCTCCTAACTCGTAATTATGCGAGAGACTGCGAAGAAACAAATCCGATTCTATGATCGACTGTCAGTGGTGATGATCCCAACTCTGTTTCAACTTTGATGTTCTCGATGATTCTAAAAAATCTCACATTAGTGATCTTTAAGCCGCTTCGCGAAAACAACTACTTTGTCTTTGTAATCAATGTTTACTTAAATGGTAATTATGATAATGGTTCTGCGGTTGTATTTAAACGAGTGTAAGATTGTGTTTGTAATTCATTGTATTTTCCTAATTGTACGTTTATTCTAATTTTAAGCTTCCCCTGATTACAGTGATTTTCTTCTCTGCCTTTCCTTCCCTTCGATTCTCCCATTCTCTTTTCCTATTCTCACTTTAATCAGACCTTGGTTAAAAAAAAAAAAAATCATCCCCTTGATTCGATAATAATTTCCTCATCACGTCGCAATTTGCTGGCACCTGGGGCAGGGACAGTCGGTGAGTCTTCACGGGCTAGTCGTAAGTCCTTTGCCAAATTCCCCGCCAGCCTGTAGTTGAGTAGTTGAGTGAAATGGTCACGCATATAGCCCACCCGCTATTGACTTGAATGTTGTCAACATGGAAGGTAGCTACAGTTCTATTTCACGCTTGGCGTTCACATGCAAATGTCGTATGGAAGATGATTATGGGGAAAATGTCCCGAAAATGACCAAAAATCATAAATTTTATTCTCAACAGAAAGATGCAACGAAATCTTATTGAACAAAACGCATACATAATTACATACATAACGTGATCTCCGTATATAGCCTGTATAATTAATCGCATGGTTCATATCATGTTTGTAATCAATTGGGTTGGTAATTAAGTTTGTTTGTTTTTTGTACATCTATAGAAGGTTACTAAATTGTACAAACATATTATCATTTTCTTTCTTTTCGGTGATTTTGGTTAAGATACACCACTGTAGGTAATGAGAAGTGATTAAGTTAAGATATTTAAACGCCTTTCGGAATTTGATTAGCATGAAACACCTGACCTTCCCTTGAAAAATCCCGAATGTCACAAATCTGGGACAGGTCAGACAATTTGGCAATTGTATTTTGGTGGTTTACTGACATTTGAACGTAACGTTCCCCTGCTGATATTTCTTTGTCTTCAAAGTCATCACGTGCTGCTGCAGCTTTAATTTCATACCATGCTTTAATGAAAAAATAAACCAAAAACAAAAGCAACTTAACTCTTGTAGGGGAGGAAAAAAGTGAGTCCATACAGAAAACTGGCTATTCTCATAAATTTCTCCCGATTAGATCTAAAATCAGTTCACGTCTCTGTCGGTCATAGTCTATCCGATGCCGGTTACCGAAACTTGCTAGTGCACCTACAGTTTGCTATAAAATACTTCAACATAGAGACGTGTTTATAGATTTTACTCCAACTACTGCCCATTACGGCTTGTTTGAGAGATTTCTAGTAATTGCTGTCTTGGTTTATTTTGTTTGACAGATCGTGTAAACCTGATGTCACTTAGTGTTGCTGAATGTCCGTGTTCAGTTGCATTTGAATTTAGTAGAGAACAAACAATAAACAATTAAGCACTTACCATTATTGTAAGCCGAAGTGAAGCCGAGAGTTTTTCAAGCTTACATCAGGATTCCGCCTATGTATTCTGTAGTCCTAGAAAGCAGCCCGTTATTCTCCTCAAAGTGCCTTACATGTCCAACGCTTAAAGAAGGTGAAATAAATCTGCTTCGTGAAATAAAATAGCATAAAGGACAAATCGGCCTCTCGGTTGTACCCGCATCACCATCTCGTAGATTAACGCATTACAACAAAACACGCAAAAAAAAAAAAAAAAAAAAAAGTTAGAAGAGGTCACCTCAGTACATATTCTAGAAATTTCTCTCACATATTCCAATACAGTGGTGTCTCCATAAAAAGGATATGTACGTCATGTATGATATGCTAAATTGTATATTTTTCTCTGCTTTTCCGCATGCTGTTGTTAATCAAGCGATCATTATAGCATACAGATTGTCGGTGTAGAATAGTAGTATTAGTTTCAATTAAAACTGTCATGATTATTATCCGTAATATTTCCATGATGAGTTATTCGGTTTGTTTCTTGAGCTTGGTGAGCATTTTTGTTAGAGTGAAGAGTGAAAGTTTGTGCATGGGATTTGAATTGGTATGAAACCTTTTTTTTTTTATTATAATTTTAAAATGTTTGGAATTAATTCACGCGTGTGAGAGTGTGTCTGGAGAAACTGGTCTATATATAAAAGGGGGAAAGTAACAAAAGTATACTTAAGATTTGCGGTGTAAATTGACCACATTTTTATGTCAACATGGTACAGTTAAAAATAAAGAAGACAACAACGACAAGAATTTACTTCAAAATGACAGGTGGTATTACTATTAAAAATATTATTATACAAGAGTAATAAACGAGGTTAGAAAAACATCGCGATTGCACGCTCAGCTCAGCTTGCTGCTGCATGGAATCTACAAGCAGAAAATGCGTTTCGGTATGCATTATTCCAATCAGCTTTTGTTTTCGACATCAGCCCTGGTATTCCTGGCGTATCATCTTCGCTAAAACTGCGGCATGAAAGCTGTACTTTCTTTTGAAAACGCTTGACAAGTGCTTCTAGGCCTGTAATGATCACTGCATTCCCGACAAGTCCCTTCGAGAAATCATATGGTTCTGTCATTATCGACTGTATTCCTGCGGCAAGTTTGAAATTTCAGGAGTCCCACTTCAATTTCTTTCGCCCATTCATAGACCTGCAGATCATCATTGTGTCTTCCTAATCGTAATGCACCACATGGGTTTCAAACGTTATAATACAATTAGTGAAAGCACCAATCTTTAAAGTGTAATGGGGAAGATTTCTTGAACAACCAGCAAGTCGAGAGCCAATCATTTCATTAAAAGAATGACTCACGAAACTTATGACTGCCAAAGACATAAACACACACACACACGCATTCATAATGTGCCACCATTTTATTAAAGTATTTTGGTCCTTCAGGAATCAGTGATTTATGAATATGAATCTGGTAAAAACAAAAATAAGAGTATAGCTGCGAATAAAACAAATAAAAATATATTTGCATGTACACATGTACAAAATCTGAACAATAAGCTTCATTCATGTGAGTTTTTTTGCAAGCATCGTAAATAAGATGGGTCAAATATATTATACACACATTATATATATATATATATATATATATATATATATATATATATATATAAAACAAAACTGGAACAAAGTTATTCATGCTGTATTCACCAACGATTTATTTCTGTACACAAATTTTCGAGCGACTCGGTCTTTCTCAAGTGTTGATGTTAAGAGAATTTATCTTTTTTATCTTGCCAACACGTGGACAACCTACTCAACGTATATGTATGTATATATATATATATATATATATATATATATATACACACACACACACACACACACACACACACACATATATATATATATATATATATATATATATATATATATATATATATATATATATATATAACGAAGAATCCAGAAATAAACTAGTACCGGTAATGCATTTTCTTTGCCAATAAAGAATGAGTTCATTGTACTCGAATTTTCGGAGGCCTCCACCTTCTTCAGGAGTCCCGTCGAGACTCCTGAAGAAGGTGGACTCCACCGAAAATTCGAGTACAATAAACTCATTTTTTATTGGCAAAGAAAATGCATTACTAGTTTATTTCTGGATTCATATATATATATATATATATACATGTAAATATTATATTTGTTCGGTTATCGCATTTGTTTATTGTATGGTTGTATTTGTACTTTTCATGATGGTTATGTAACAGCGCCATGAGCGTCAATCTTGATGGACTTCAGCGCAATATGAAGAGGCCACTAAATTCGTCTGTTGAGAATGATTAGGGCGTTAAGCTGCCACTAAACCTGTAGTGTTCAAGACAACTTAAGGCCCTTCTCATTCTCAACAGACGGATTGTTATTATTATTCATATTATTATTATTATTATCATTATTATTATTATTATTATCATCATCATCATCATCATATGCTCTACACTGAAGTATGATACACACATCTTTGAATGTACACATTATATATAGTATATAGTGCGAGAATCCTCTCACTGTATCGATGTAATAAGCATTATATCGTAATTTCTCGTAGTTGTACATAAAACCCGTGACAAGTTGGAGAACAAAGTTAGACTTTGAGTTCAGTTGCTTGTCAAATAGTTATATCATTGCTTTATTCTTAACATTGAAGCATAGCACTATACAGATTCAGACAGGTGAGCAGATAGTCTGGTGAAGGGGTATTCTTTCACTGTATACGGACGTTGTCTTTTTGCCAGTGTTTGTTTGTTGGTTGGCTGGTTTTTGTTAGTTTGTTTCTTTGATTGATTGATTGATTGATTGATTGATTGATTGATTGATTGATTGCTTTATTGTCCGCAACGGAAATCCTTGTTACACTGGAACTAAATAAACATAACATATACATGTACATTACAAGTACACCAAAGATAATGTATATCAAAGGGTGCAATTGAAACTTAACCATTAACATGCAATATCACATACACCATAAAAACGTGATACATTAGTCCGACATTTACAACTGAAACAAAAACTATTTACATAATTATATCATTCATTTTTTATACAATTATTTACCTTATAATGAATTAATTGACACCCTTTCCTGGATCATCACTACATATCATCCCATATTATTATAATCAAAGGCACACCTGTTTCAGCGATAAATTCACTAAAATATAATAACATACAGAAACTAGACAAGCACTCTGAGAGCTCAGACCTCCGCCAAGCATGCAGCCCATTTCCATCCGCACTGATCTTGTTCTTCCACAGAGATGATGATGATGATGATAATGATGAAACAGCATTTATATGGCGCCATTTATCTGTAGAAGCATTCAAAGGCGCCCAGCTCCCAAAAAGTGTCACACATCACTCACAAAGTTGCTGGAAAGAATAAGTCTTCAATGCAGACTTGAATGTATTGAGGCTGCTGCAATTCTGAAGCTGGACTGGTAGAGAGTTCCACAGACGTGGTGCAACAGAAGAGAAGGCTCTATCCCCATACATCTTTAGGCGGGTATTGAGATCAGTGATTTCCACCCATACGTACTGCATTGTGTGCTGAAAGCCGCCGGATTTCCCAATATAGAAGCCTTCGGTACGTCATAAACCCTCAGCTGCACAGCGCGCCTCGCCTTAGCAGAAACTAGAGCACGCGCTTTAGTGCGCGCATGCAAACCTCAAATACGCGCAGCCTGAACTCCCAAGTTCATTGACCCTACCTGCCAAAATATCAAAAATCCTTCATAAATTCCCCCAAAATTCTCGGATCATTACCAAAAGTTAATCGTTTGTTACTTGTGTCATTTTCAACCTTTCCTGCAAGTTTCATTCCAATCCGTTAACTACTTTTTGAGTTATTTTGCACACGGACAAACGAACGAACTAACTAACGAACGAACGAACATATGAACGAACTAACAAACAAGACATGCACTCCGAGAGCGCAGACCTCCGACAAGCAGTTACTTTCCACCGATGATCTTGTTCTTCCATATAGAGGTCAGTGATTTCCACCCACTGAAAAATCGCCTGATTTCCCAATATAGAAGCCTTTGTTACGTCATAAACGCTCAGATTTGCGGCGCGCCTCTCCCCAGCAGAAACTAGAGCACGCGCGCATGCAAACCTCAAATACGCGCAGCCTAAACTCCCAAGTTCATTGACCTTACCTGCCAAAATATCAAAAATCCCTCATAAATTCCCCAAAAAATTATCGGATCACTACCAAAAGTTAAAGGTGCATGGTCCCGGTGTTTTAGTCAAATGCGTACGCGGGCGCACGGTGCAAGTTTTCTACAGAGACCTACGCTATTGACTCCTCTTTAGCGCTTACGCTTTGGCCCACTTTCCCGAGTCCGACGAAGTCCGATTCATTGTAGTCAGTGGTCGGATCACAGTTCGGCTCATGATTCGGCTGAGGGGGATGACAGCTTTAGCAAACTTCTTTTGTGATGTCATAATAACAAGCACATATGCACGCACCCTGGCATTACTACAAACTGCGCGATGTGCAGAGAAGACAACAAAGGCAACGTTACTTAGCAACACCTACGCACTTTACTCTTGATGACAGCTAAACTTCGGTAACCTTCGTATCAATGCTAACGGTGATCGGCAGTATCATCAACAGCGCCCTCTACACTACCGGGACTATGCACCTTTAATCGTTTGTTGCTTGTGTCATTCTCAACCTTTCCTGCAAGTTAACTTTCCTGCATCGGGCGGCTTTCAGCACACAATGCAGTACGTATGGGTGGAAATCACTCATCTCTGTGGAAGAACAAGATCAGTGCGGGACGGGTGGAAATGGGCTGCATGCTTGGCGGAGGTCTGCGCTCTAAGAGTGCTTCTCTAGTTAATGTATTATCAGCAATATTACTGGGAAAGTTATGAACTGATTTTGACATCAAAGGGAGGTAGTAATAAGATTTTTGATGATGATGGGGATCATCACCGAGATCCATTTATCTATCCATTTATTTATTTATTTATTTATTTATGTATTTATTTATTTATTCATTCATTTATCTATCTATCTATCTATCTATCTATCTATCTTAAGGAATCGTCTAAAGTTCTATGGCAAAGGTATAGCCCCATGGTCTTGGGGAAGGTTCTTCCTCTCCTAGTGCTTCTCGTCAACTTTATACTTCACTTGTTCCGTTTGCCAATAAAAGAGTTAATGTCTGTATACACATTCCGTACAACAGACATGGAAGAAGATAGTGAAGCTTACAACAACAACAACAACAACAATCCATGTACGAAACATCAATACTAAGCGGTGAGTATTATGATACAGCGATAATCGATAGTTTTGATGATGTGACTCGTCTTGTAAAGACATAACGAAACAAATGGAATTAATGGAGGAAAGTTACACTACAGAGCGCGAGACCGCTGAGAAATTAGGCAACATTCTATACCTCCTCCGAGCAAAGAAATACCTTCCTTTACGGACTTAAATCACTGGAGTATTCGAGACCCATTGACGATTGGTAAAGTATTGATTCTGGACTATCTGCGTTAGTTCGATATCATAATTATACGGTGAGTATGAAGTGAATCGATAGATATTTTCCTCTTGATTCTCAGCACGAGTAGGAGATGGGTTATCAGCTGGTTATGGCTGCATGCTGGCAGCGATCAGCTCATTAATCTAGCAAATTCTGTGCGCTCTTCCTGCGTTTTGACACTATCTTTAATAACAATCCTATTGAAAGGCGGATCCAAATTACTTCTTTTTAAACAATCTCTACAGTAATTCCCTATAAGCACTGACTAGCATGATTCATTCTGAAATAATAATGTAGACTGCAGTTTGAAAATACATTAAACCATGCCACTGTATTAATGAACCTGATTAATGTCTACTAAATTTCCAGAATTGCCTGTGAGTGAATAAAATCATTTTCATATATTGTCACACTGCATTACCGCAGAAAACGATTGCTATTAAAGATACAAAATTAATTTGATATGATGGTTGTTATCAGTTATTATTCTATGGCCGTCTATTGTTACAGTTCAAAACAGAACATAGAATTCATAACTATCATGAATTGGAATCTTTTCGCAACGTGCGTGTGCATAGCCATACCTTTGTCAGAAATGTATATCTAATCGGGAAAACACAACCATGATTGCAAAAACGGTGGTCATCCGATATCTAAATTTGATGCTCCAACAACAAACATCCTTCATTCTTTCTTCTTCTTTCTTTTTTCAATCCCATCTTTTTAATTCTTGTCTTCATCATATACATATACAATTATACCCTCATCGAAGTCTAATCACGTATGTCTATACGTGGTCAGAGTAGGCTACTAACCCCTTCGCAGGGCATCGCCTCCGGGCGAACACCCCGCATCGGGGATGCCTGGGCAGCTGACATATCCCAGTCTGGAATACTCCTTTGCGTTTTTCATGAATAGCACCGCTCAGATTCTCCTCAAGTTATGACGCCAGACGCTTTTCCGTCTATTACTTGCAACGTTCATTTCAACCGTTCAGTTATTTATGTTTCATGGAAGAGGTTACGAAAATAACGATACTCGATTCATTTTGGATGGATGTCGTTTGAGGCTGTTGTCGAACATTACAACATACACGTAAAAACACAGAAAAACGTCTGATTGAAAGGGGGAAAGGGCAAGAAAGGGCAAAGAACGGAGCATTTACTATACTAAACTTTAGGTTATGTCATGAATATGCATTTGTGCAAAGTGGGTGTGCCTGTTGAGCCCACGTTGGGAAGAACATGGATCAAGACTGGGACATGGCGTTTGAGGCGAGGGGAGGAATACAGTTTTTTTTTTTTAAATTCATGAAATTCTTCCGTCAGTTGCAATGAATGAAGTTTTGTTGTTAAGTGTGGTATGGTGGTGCTGATTTGTGTGTTCTAAGAGGTGTGTGACATGTTGTTGTGCCACCAATATTTTCCTCCCTTCCCTAATTTATTATGTAGTTATTATAAATTCGCAGCACCCTCTATGACACGCAGCAAACACCAGCAATAGACCAGTTTGCAGTTAGGATGGTTCAAATGACCCTGATTTTTAAAGCATTGAAACAGCATTGTTATAGAACTGGATATTACCCACTTACGGAATTCAACATATAATGTCAAAAACAAACAAACAAACGAACAAAACTCCCTTTGACTGTTAAGAAATGCTCTTTTGCTGCAACGTAAAGGAACCACTCAGATTCTCTCCATGACACTGCTCATTGTAAGTGTCTCAATATGTCGTTCTTCTCAGATGACATTCTTCTGCTCATGCGCAGAACTCTGGCCTATATAAGTTCAAACAGCCTGAAATAAAACTTCGAAGGGAGAAAGTATGCCAGCAGCCAATCAGACTTGAAAATTACTAGATCATTTTCATTTGTCATGACGATATGCGCTGTAGGTACTTCATAGTGTACTGTCCAGTTTTCAATTTGTAATTTTTAATTTTATAGCAGAATTGTCAGTGTGCACATTACTGTTTTTATGACAAAATAGAAATGCTACAATGTATTGACTGCACTATCACCTACTGTCACATCACATCCCATTCCAGTTTAGTTCGGAGAGAGCCGCTTCATGGATTGTCTGGCCAAGGCTCAAAGTTTGGTCTTAATTTGAATTTGATCTTAAATTTAAGTTTGATGTAATTCCTGCCATTCTAAGGTACTTGAATCGGCAGGTAGTTGAAATTCCCCTCCCCAAGTCCTCCATCGGGGGCTCAAAGCCTGACTGGTCAATTGTCTCTACATTTTGGAATTGTGCAATGTGAGGTAATAGAGTAAAACTATACCAAACTTAGAACATCACTTATACATGGAGAAGAGCTGTCTTGAGCATGGTTACAGGGAAAACGTCTTCTCAAACTAAGATTAAAGTAGATTGAAATGAGCCTGAAATAAAAGAAATATAATCTTCATATTAAATATCTTCGGAGTAAACCATATTTTACATCATGGAGCAAAACATAATTACGGCCTATTCTCAAAACATCATTTTTACGTGAGACTGACATTGGAAATGTATGCAATCTATAGTTAATATCATTTAGATCAGATTTGTGAGAAAAACAATGTATTTACGAGGCATGCACTCGCATTCTATGTTCTTTTGAAGAAAAAAAAAGTGAGACAAAAGTAATTGCATTGGCTTGAATTAAACACTGTCTATTCGAAGGAGTTGAGAGAAATTGAGTCCGGCAATAAAAGGGCTACGACCTCGGCTAGTAAATTATGAGGGCTATTCAAAATATTCTCCTGTACTTACCAAGTAACCACTGTTTGTAGACGTGTTTCTCGAATGCTGAAAGTCCTTATTTAGCTGCATCTTGAACGACTGAGCGCAAACTGGTGACGAAAATTGTCACGTCTGACTTCAAACTGATCAATAACACTCAGCATAGACAACGAGCACGCTCAGAGACGCGCAGTTACTGGACTCATATTGCTTAGGTATACATTGTCAAAAGGTAAACACAAGCACTCAGTGGATGAGATGACGACCAAACGATGACGAAGGACAAATGACGTCTTATGATGTTCTACTGGAGGGGCAATTACAGGGATAGAGACAAGGATAAGAGAGGGTGAATTTCATGAAAAAGAGTACTAGGATCCTCTCTTTAACGATACTTTCATTTCATAGATGCCTAATAAAGTCCAACCTTCCCTATCCGGATATGTCGGGACCGGCGCTCATCCGGATAAGGGATTTGGCCGGATATGGAAAACTCAATGTTTGATACACGCTGCTGCATACCCAATGGTAGCTACATGACTTGTGCATGTATCAAATTTGCGTGAACATGTCACATCCTTGTCACATTTTCAGAATTTTCTGATAATTTGCTCAATGAACGATCGCTTGTACCGTGCCCTGATTTAATGAAAAGTTTTCTGTCCATGTTCTTGCTGTGATTTGGGGTAGCGAATGTCTGACATCTGAATGCATGTTATTTAGATAAATTTGACGTGAATGTTAATTATGTGGGAATAATATGAAATTCATGCGAGTTTGTGCAAGGATTTTGTCTCAGTTTGGAATCCCCCTCAATTTCCCCCGTAATCATTAGATTGAAAAAAAAAAAATATCACGGCGAGATCGCGTCCGGATAATAGAGAGATCCGGATAAGGGGAGGCCGGATAGGAGAAGTCGGACTGTAAGTAAAATATGTCAGCTGACAAAGACAATATACATTTATGAGAAGCAACATATGAAATTACATTACCTGCATTCTAAAACGCGTGAATTGTGTAAAAAAAAAAGCAACAGAAAGAAAAACACACACATAAAAACAACAACAACAAGAGCAATTATGTATGCAGGGTGCTGTAGCGGTGGTGTAGCGGTGGCCCGATGGCTCGAACGGGCCACTAAAAGTGGATACCTGGCCACCACATTTCCAAAAAAGATTATCTTTTGATGGCTCGACCGGGCAACTAAACTTCAAAATAGATTGTTGTGTTATCCTTCATCCAATCAATATCCAACAAAATTTGAAATTTCAAGATTTTAGTGGCTGAACAGGCCATCAGAGATAAAAAAGTTAGTGTCGAGGCCGGCCGTTGGACAATTTGATTAAAAGAAAAAAAAAACACAAAAAACTGCACGTTATTGGCCGTGAAAAGGGTCAGCACCACCCACAGACACAGACACAGAAAGACATCAATGCAGACGAACATTTAGGTCTTACAGATGATGACCGTCGACTTTCTGCCAACGGTCCACATCTCGCACTTTCAGGAATGACTCATTTTTTGTAACATTATTATCATCAATTTTTTTTTTTTTTTTTTGTTAGCACGTAGCGGGTAGAAGTACTGACGACTGCAGCCCACACGATTGAAAATTCTGTCTTGTTCACAATCACCATTCGACATTTTGTTCGAGAGTATATACATCTACAACGAGAACTGAGAGTATCTAGTCGTAGAATGCCATTGTCTTGACCGCAGCCGACTCTCAACTAACCCCAAGCAGAAAGGCAGTAACTGACCCTCAGCATGCACGTAGTTTGCTCGTATATCTCATTCCACGCCCGCAGAACTGACCAGCTACACGGATGTTGGCACCGTTCCCTGCCAGTAAAACACACGTATCATGCTCGTAGAATGCCCGAAGATGACACGCGTGTCCGGCGCATAGGCACAGATCTGAGGGCAATCTACGTACTTCAAGCGGGTTTACTGCCTGTGACTTGCGGCAGCTACGGGCCTCCTACTGGTGTTCTGCGTGGACCTCCGCGCTGGCAATCCCCGCAACTCACCCAGAACAAGTTTTGAGCATGCTCAAAATTTTTCTGCGGGTAAATTCTACTTGCGTGCGCACCTCCGGCAACTACGGGCAAGATACGTGCTAGGTACTGTCGGATGAGGGCCATCTGCGGGGACCCCCGGTTAGCAAAAATCGTCCCCAGCAAGTCACGAGCAAGGCTTGCCGGAAAGGTATGACAGGCCTTTGAGCATGGTCAAAACCTGTTCCGAGTGAGTCGCTAGGATTGCCCGCAGAAGTCCATGTAGAATAACAAAAGGAGGCTCGTAGCGGCCGCACCTCGCACGCAACTCCTACGCAGGTAACATGCAGTTGTACCGCAGGTACTTCGCAATGCCCGTTTGTCGCCCGTAACGAGAACGTAAGTAGAACGTAAGTAGCACGCGTTCAGCAGGTAACATGCACGCGAAGCTCGCCTAAATCCTCTTCCGCCCACAGAAAATTATCCTGCGTGTCGAAAAATTCCTACACGCAACAAGCCCGCGTAGCTTGCCCAGAAAGGTGTGAAAGGGATATCCACTTTAAATGTCGAACGAGGTACAGTGTACCAGGCTGCCAAGTATACCGAAGGTATGGTTGACAGAGGAAAAAGAACTAATCGCTTTTAAGGTACATGTATCAAAAGATGCAATGTAAAAGATAATAGAAAATAATAATGTATGTTTTTCTGTTCCTTGGATCCAGGGGGAGTCTTTGAATACTTCTCGCCCACCTCGACCTTCAATCTGTTGTGGTATGGAGCAGAATCTCTCTTTCTCATTGTCACCGTTGACGTCTCCTTTGAAGCGAGACTTTCCTCCACTAACAAGACTAACAAATAAGCTTAGTAGAAAACATAGAAGCATTCGTAAATACTATTTACATTTCTCATCACGGTGCTTTTAATGTCGGAATTTTTGTGTACACCGCAAATGGATACATAACACCTTTTCAACATCTTTCATGAAAGATCATTAACCAGAGGAGTGCCACAAGGATCCTTGTTAGGACCGTTGTTGTTTAGTATATTAGTCAATGATATCAATTCGGGTTTTTTCTGACTGCAGGGCCCATTTATACGCCGATGACACGATCATCTATTACTCACATAAAAACCCGAAAGTTGTGAAAAATGTTTTGCAAAAAGAGTTCGTATGTATGGAAACATGGGTGGCTGACAACAATTTAAAAATCAATTTTGATAAAACTGTTTGTATGTTATTTGGTACAAATAATATGTTAAAAAAGCAAGAGTATTTGAATGTTAAACTTAAGGGTAAACAATTACTTCAGGCGAATAGTTTTAAATATCTGGTAATTATTGTACCTGATAAGTTACTGTGGGATGTTCACATCGAACAACTATGTAACAAGTTAAGTAAAATGATTAGTTATATGGGTCGTTTGAGACAATTTCTTAATAATGACTGAATTGAAACTGATATATAATTCTATTGTGTTAACTTATTTTGATTACGGTGATGTAGTATGGCAATCCGCCAACGGTAACTCTCTTTCCCAACTTCAGAAGATGCAAAATAGAGCCGGGAGATTAATTTTGAAAGTTAACCTTATTCCCATATTACTACCAGTGATGTTCATTATAGCTTAGGGTGGAATACAGTAACCAAAAGACAAAAAAAAAAATCATCTGCTTTCATTCATGTATAAGAATTCATGAACAACATGGCACCCGAATATATGAAAGATATGTTTAAGTACAAGACATCATCATACTCTCTCCGTAATCAAAACGAGTTACAGTTACCACGGCCTAAAACTAATTATTGTAAGAGATCATTTTCATACAGAGCTGCAGCAGCGTATAATAACATACCTAATGATTTACGTCAACTTTCCTCTTTACCCGTTTTTAAGTTTAATTTAGACAAAACCGAAAACATTTCCACTTGATTTTTTTTTTTATGCTCCAAACCTTTGAACAATATGTAATAATATGGTATATAAGGTAGTCACAATGTAGTAATGTATGTACCGTTCTATTTGTGTTTGTGTTATATCTTATTCTATTATCAGTCCCTGATTGTATGAAATTTTTGTGAACAGGGCCCCATGGAAGACCAGAAGTGACTATCATTGTCACTGCTGAAAATGGGCTACCCTCCGTATGTATTTTTCTTTTCTGGACTTTTATGTATGAAATATGTTGATTTCTAGTACGGAAATAAAACAAACAAACAAACAAACACAATACATCTTTACAGATGGCATGAAAAAGACAACGGACAAATTTATCATTATGTGTGATTGTCTGCTCCTTGGAGGGGGAGTCTTCGTACTCCCCGCCCACCTCAAGGATCTTGCTATCCGTTGCTATCCGTTGAGCAAGATCTTCCCTCCCCATTGTCACCCTAATATTTCTCGGAAGACCTTTTTTTTTCTTTTCTCCGCTAACACTGGTCCGTTTTGCAGGAAACATAGAAGCATTCGTACATACTGTTTACATTTCTCAAACTGATGTTTCAAATTTCGGAATTTCTATGTACACCTTTTACCTGCGAATGAGTTACCAACGATTCTTCAACACAGTAAACGTTTACAGATGGCATGAACAAGACAGCAGAAAATTATTATGTGTGTTTGTCTGCTCCTTGAAGGAGGGGGGGGGGGGGTCTTTGGAATGGTTTATTGATCAAACTTCGCAGCCGAACGGCTGAATTGTGTCTGATTTACATCGATAAAAATACAGTTAGACAAAATAACTTACATATACAAAACACGAACAAAATACAATCATTACGACAACAACAAAACAAATCATCAGTACATCAGTAGTGGAGATACATTCAGTAGTATTGCAACAGAAACAGAATTGAGTGAAAAAAAACCGTTTTACATGTATCTTATATCCTCCATTAGTGACGTATCACAACCCTTTAAGCTAATAAAAAGGGTATAGAAGAATAAGGGAAGACGCGTGGAATGAGGAATGTTGAGAGATAGAGAATGCTATATGCTAGATAGAGAATGCTATATCTACAGAACCTTGTAGATGTAGATGCCGTAGCTCTCCTTCCTCGAGGAGACTGCAAAATACAAGATTAGCTTTTTAGCATGTCTCCTCCATTTCCTGCAACTTAAGTTTCAATTCAATTTTCATTGTTTACTTTGCTTTTGTGATGCGTAGTATTGTCAAATTCACGTATTTTTCTTTGTTACTACATTGCATTGATGTTGTGCTATTTTGTGTATGAAAATGTTGTTGGAAATGAAATAAATGAAATGAATGAAAGTGTAAGGCTGAACAGAGTGAGGGGGAGAGAGGAGAAAAAAAAGAAACAAAGGCTGGGGGAAAAAAGGGAGGCACAAAGCGAGAGCAGGAGAAATGTGAGGATAAAGGAGAAGAAGAAGAGGAGTGAGCAGAGGAGAAAAGGAAGGAAAGAAAGGGAAAGAAGATGTATGCGTCTGGATGAATATAAAAAACAGACAATTCAAACGTAATGAACATACAGATGTAAGCACATTATTGCACTTCAGTTGAAGGACAAATGCTAACATAAACATATTTCTATATAAACTTCTGCATATAAATACTTCAAATTATTCAATCTTCGTACCAGTTCTTTGATTGTCAAAATATATACAGAAATAAATACACTCAGCAAGTCTGAGCATTATTATGCAACAACAGTAATTATAATATAATTCCAACATTAAATAGTTGAGTCTTGACCTTTCACCAAATCTTTACACCATACATGCGTGTATTGAAATTTCAGAAGCATAACTTGCTTCCTTTCTATTCTCTTAACAGTTAACCTTTAGACTCTGACTCCAAGACACAATCCCCCCCCCCCCCCAAAAAAAAACAAAAAAAAACAAGCAATTGTCTGATATTTAATACACGTGTATAAACGCGCTGTGTTTCATGAAAATCATACGCTATACCTTCAGACGGAGTAAACATGGGTTGTGTAGTAAATCACAAGACGTTACAAATTTCAAATATACAAAACCAAAATGTAAATAATATATACGCAAGAAATTGCGACTTTAAAACTCGGCATACAATGTCTTTGTACTTTCAGCCCACCTCTTCTTACTGAGCAAAGAACAAAAAAACAACTAACTAACTAACAAACAAAAAACCAAACAAGAAATTACATACGTCAAAATCAAACGTCTGTGCCAATGACAATGTTAAGGTCGAACGAGGTGCGGTGTACCACACTGCCAAATACCGAAGATATGGTTGACCGAGGAAAAAGGATAAATTGTTTTTCAGAAACTGTACCAAGATGGCATGAAAAAGACCATATAAAGTAAAAATGTGTGTCTTTCTGCTCCTTGGATCGAGGGGGAGTCTTTGTACTTCCCGCCCACCTCGACGTCCGTTGTGCTATGGAGCGGGATCTTCCTTCGCTATTGTCACCCTTGACGTCTCCCATGAAGCGAAACTTCTCTTTTCTTGTCCCCACTAAACAAACAAGTTTAACAGGAAACATAAGCATTCGCACATACTGTTTACATTTCTCAGACTGATGCTTTTAACGTCGAAATCTTTATTATGCACCTTTACCTCCGAATGAAGTAACAACAACATTTCAGCACTATACATGTTTGTAGGCGGCATGGAAAAGACAATAGATAATAATGTTTGTCTACTCCTTGACGTCTTTGTACTTCCCGCTCACGTCTACCTTGATATCCGTTACGGTATAGAGTTTTGATCTTTCCTCCCCATTGTCACCCTTGACGTCTCCCATGAAGGGTGACACAACATTTGTTCCTGTGACAATTGCTCCAGTCTTATTTTCTCCATGGACTTAGTTTTAGGGTTAGGGTTGTGATAGGGTTTTAGGTTTAGTTTGATGTGAGGATTAGGGTGAGGGTTGTGATAGGGTTTTAGGTTTAGCTTGATGTGAGGACTAGGATTAGGGTTGGTTTGTAAGTAGAGTTTATGTTTGGCTCAGCGTGCAGATATTTCAAGGGAGCAATCATTGTCGCAGGAGCAAATATCATGGAGCCCCAATGAAGTGAGCCTTTTCTTTTCCCCACTAACTATATTAGTATGAAACAACATTCGCACATACTGTTTACATTTCTTTTCACGATGTTTTCAATGTCGGAATTCGTATGTATACCCTTATCTTGGAATGAATTAACAAAAACTTCTCAACAGAATACTTATTTGCAGATGGCATTGAAAAGACAATAGTAAACAATTATTTCTGCTCCTTGGAGGGGAGGTCTTTGTACGTCCCGCCCACCTCAACCTTGCCATCTGTTGTTGTATAGAGCAGGATCCTCCATCCCTATTGTCACCCTTAACATTTCTCATGAAGGGAGACCTTTCTTTTCTTTCCCTACTAACAAATAAGTTTGAAAGTAAACACAGAAGCATTGACATTTCTTATCAGAATGTCTTTGATGTCAGAATCTTATGTACACATTTTCCAGGCGAATGAATTACCAACAACCTTTCAACACAGTACGTGTTTACAGATGGCATGAAAAAGACAACGGAAAATAATAATGTGTGATTGTCTGCTCCTTGAAGGTAAAGTCTTTGTATCTTCCCGCCCACCTCAACCTTCAATCCTTTGTGGTATTGTTGTATAGAGCGGGATTTGCCCTCTCGATTCTCGCTCGTCAAGGGCGATCGGAGTCGATCAACCTTTGTCGTCAGGCCCAGCTTCCTACACAACAATTTTTGACATGTCAAAACAAATTGTGAAGGGGTCGAGAAGGCGAGCAATCGAACAGCGATCGGATATTGATCGGGTAGAGGTCGAGCTGAGTGGGAAACGCCAAGGGGACGCCATCTTACAAACATCTAGTTTGGTCTGGATGGATTTTTTTTTTCTACCGATCAGTACCCGATCAACCCGATCTACACTTGACTACGACACGACTGGTTCCCGATTAACTTGATCCAGGTTCGATCTGTTTTGATGAACAACTCGACTGACGATCGCTACGCCACTGCTTTTGATCACTACTTGACCAAACTCGCTCACTATTAGACTGTTACTCGACAGCACTCGATCACATCCCGGTCATAACTTCATCGCTCATTTCATTTCATATCAGTTATTTTCCATATCAAAATAATAACAAAATTATTACAAAATGAAAATGACGATTTGTACAAGAGTGTGAAGTTGCATATCGGTGCATATTATAGTATGGCACAATGAAGTAACTCCAAATACGTACAATAAATAAGTATCAAACAATAGTGACTAAAAAAATGTTTACACTTGAAAACTTTCCACTCATTTAAAAACCAGCCATGAACAAAAAAGGGTTTATCGTACATGTTCTGAAAGTGTTTTATCCCAAATCATACGGTATCACTTTTGTGTGGTATGTGTTCACGCTTAGATAAACAGGAGACATTGTTTAAGAGGGTAACAGCTCGTTATTCCGAAGGTTCGTTATTCCGAAGGCTCTTTAGTCCGAGGATTCGTTATTCCGAAGGCTCTTTAGTCCGAAGATTCGTTATTCCGAAGGTTCGTTATTCCGAATTTCATTTTCGGATTAACGAATCTCCGGAATAACGAACTTTCGGAATAACGCCACATTAATGTTCGGATTAACGAACCTCTGGGTATAGGGAATTTGTGTGTTTCGGATTAACGAACCTTCGGAATAACGAACCTTCGGAATAGCGAACCTTCGGAATAACGAACAGCACCCGTTTCGTTTAAGAGAGTGCAGAAATCGACTTCTGCTAAAGTATAATAATGCTCATGTGATGTTTTGAAAAAGCAATTGGAATCTTGGTGTTTTTAGTTCGGTCTTTGCAGATCCAAATGACAGTCCTAGACAAAATTAATCATGCCACACAACCATATCAAAATACACACATAGTCGCACTCAGTCAATCACACAAAACACACACACACTTTTTTTTTTGTAAAAATAATCTTTATTCACTGACATTTAAAAGAATGCAATTATAATATCTTCAACCGATGCCGCTATGCAAACAGAAAATAGCACACATTTTTTTTTTTTGACGCAAATAACAACAGTGTTGCGGTATGGAGCAGGAATTTCGCTCCCCATTGTCACCATTGATGTCTCCCATGAAGGGTGACACGACATCGGCTCCTGCGACACACACACACAAACACACACACACACACACACAGAACTAATCTTCAACTTCTTGGACGTCCTTTGATGAAGTCGTGGCTTGTTCCTGTTCTGCGGTACTTATTAAAGTACAGTTTACCAAAATGGATATCTGACGTTTGTAACACATCGTTTGAAGTATATCTCAAGACGTCTCTCACATTGCCTTGAGATCAGGCACTTTCTTACCAAGAAAAATAAATTGCTGAATAAACTGAGGACGCCCCATGTCTGCCCTCTTCAGTGATGTGATGTGATGCCTGCCAAGAAAAGAAACGTATTAAAAGTTACCATTCTTCATGAATAATTTGCCCTATTCATGTGATACCTGGTAAGAATTTCCCATTTAATATGAAAATGCTACATGCATGCTACCTGCCAAGTTTGGTGAAAATCGGTCATGGGGTTTTCGAGAAAATGAAAATGTAAAAAGTTTACGCGCGACGTACGGCGCACGACGCACGACGCACGACGCACGACGCATGACGGACGATGGACGAAGAGTGATCGTAATAGCTCATTTGATTCTTCGGCTAAGGTATATAAGTTAAAAAAAAAATATCTGCATACGTGCGTTTAAGTAAACAAATGGGCACTCGCGATTCAGAAGAGATAAGAGGAAGAGGTCCAAGTAAAGCGATGGGACAAGATGATGCGCACGCACGCGCGCGCGCCCGCACACACACACACATAAAGACACGGACACAGATACAGAAACATCCATGCGAACCCGAGCAAAAAAAAAAAGTAACGCTGGACAAAAGTTCATGTCATAATGTGGGCAATCACTGGACTTGAAATTAAGGTTGTCCGATGAATTCGCTATTTCAGTAAAGATTTATTATATTCTTTTAAGTTAAAGCTAAATACATGTCAAGACTTACTGAATCTTTCATTTTAGCCAAAAGGGAGTTCCACATAGGTCCGCTATAATTATGTCACCCTTTATCACAGGTCCACACCTATCGTTCCGAACCCCTCCTCCTCCTCTTCCACAGAGGAGAGATGAGATGCCACAAAAACACTATAGATCTCTCAAATGTCTCTACACTGTGATCTTCAAGGTCTTTCGTGGTTCCAAATGATCTCTCAGTGAAATACTATTATGATCGGAATGGTATTCATCATATTCTGACCGTCACTTTGTGGTTTGTGAGGAAAGCCGACTACAAGTGAATACTCGGTGGTATCTCAGCAAGCGCTCAAGGCTCTCATCACCAGTCTTCTAATGTTCTCTAAACAACTTCTCATCAAACGCAACAATTTGAAGAATTGTCTGCCCTAGTGGTAGTAATAATAATGAGTGGAAGATCATTTACAGAGCTGTGAAAAAGCAAGAAAAGTCAGTGAAATGGCTTGGAAATCATTTTGGAGACCGTGCTCTGCGATAGCAGAGGGGCTAATAAGAAATCGGGAAGAATTTTTGGTCCCTTTATCAGTGCTCAATATAGAACGTGTTCTTATAGAACGTGTCAACATGATTTTTTTTTTTCAGAGGTTCTTGGAGGCTGTTGAGATATTTTGCCAGTATAGTTTTCGTCCTCCTGGAAAGGGGTCCTATAGGGGCTCTGATCTTTCATCTTTATTTCCCCGCACCTCATTATTATTTTGCCAGTGATTTTCACTGTTGAGCAACTTGACTTTTAATCGTCTTCTAAGGCGTGAAGACACAACAGTTATGAGTATAAGACTTGGCTCCCTCTTATCGATCCTGACATAATGTAACACCCTTTTTTAACGCCTATAAATATAAATAGATGAACAAATATGACCAAAAGTACACGTATGCTGCAGTTCCTTTGTGAGGAATGCTACAGCTCATACTCTTTTTGAATCCATAGCCCTCCACCCCCTGGTTTGCGTTTAATTTTGAGCATGGAAACATGCTTACTCATACACGCGTTTTGCCCCTCCAGAATTTATCTGCTGCCGACGAAATATACAATGGTTGATATAACCGGGTGCTGTTCGTTATTCCGAAGGTTCGCTATTCCGAAGGTTCGTTATTCCGAAGGGTCGTTAATCCGAAACACGCAAATTCCCTATACCTACAGGTTCGTTAATCTGAAAATGAAAAGGGGTTCGTTAATCCGAAAATTTGTGGCGATGTTCCGAAGGTTCGTTATTCCGAAGATTGGTTAATCCAAAAATATAATTCGGAATAATGAACCTTCGGAATAACGAATCTTAGGAATAAAGAGCCTTCGGAATAACGAACCTTCGGAATAACGAATCTTAGGAATAAAGAGCCTTCGGAATAACGAACCTTCGGAATAACGAGCTGTAACCGATATAACCAGGATGAGATGGAATTGGAATTTCTAGCACTTTTAGTGGTGAGTATATCAAAGGGGGAACATTCCTTTCAAAGTTGGCACTGCAAAAGTGGAAGCACTTGAGATAAGAGAGAAAAAAATAGACTTGTACGTGGAAAAAAGGCTGACTTATGTGGTCACATAATATCAGTGTTATACAGTGGTGAGCTGTCGCCTTATTGCACACCGCGATTGACTTAATCACGAGGAGCCTTTCATACACGAATGTTTCCTTTTTGTTTTGGGGGGATACGGGAGTTAACCTTATTCACCTCTCGGTGAGTTAATTGTCAGTTTGATGGACAATGACCGATGCCCATTGTGTGGCCTGCAGAAAAAGGAAATGAGAGAGGAAAAAGGCAGGTGACACAAGACACTGTCAACCTCAGAGAGGACGAAAACGCATTAAACATGTCCACTTTTTGTGCATAAAATACAGCGTCATTTCAATATTTGATAAAAGCTCTTGCAACGAATACACTTACAATTATTGTATTGTCCTTTAAAGAGGAAATCCACCCCAAAATAAATACTCTCTAAAAGAAAGAGAGAAAAAAATCCATACATAACATTCTAAAAAGTGACAAAAATCGGATAAGAAATAAGAAAGATATGACATTTTGAAATTGCACATTTCTTCGGAAAACATTTCCTTACTCCAGTCCTTATGAATATTCAAATTAACGAGTTGATGATGTCATGCCCTAACCATTGTTTAAGTATGCTATGTATGAAATTCGGCTAATACATACAGGTAAAAGCATATTCCCACACCAAAATATATCAGAGTTAACATTTGTTCTTTTTATATTTTGGGTGGTTTGAGGGCAAATTTTATATCTCACGGCTGAAATATGAGATGTTTGTCATTTCTATGAATGAAATGAATAAGAGATTGTGAGAGCATGACATCAATAACTTATTGATTTAACTGGTCAAGAAATGTTTTCGGAAAAATTTTGAAATTTCAAAATGTTACAAGTTCCTTATTTCTTCCTATTTTGATTATTTTTTTCACTGTTCTGCAGGGATTTTTTGTATCTTTCTTATGAAATTGATAAAATTTCGGAGTGGGTTTCTTCTTTAAACGTGAGCACTACTTACCCCCCCCCCAAATTATTATCCTCCTCATCATCATCATCACCCTCATCATCTTCATAACCCCCCAAATCATTGTTGTCGTCATCATCCCCCTCATCATTATCATCGTCGTCATCATCACCATCATCATCATCATCATCACCCCCATCATCACCTCCCCCAAAATCATGGTTTTAGAGCCCATCCATTGATCTAGTAGAAGATCTTTTCTTTTAAGAGATCCTGGCTGAATTTAATCTAAATGACTAATTATGCACAGTCACATACAAGCTGTATCAGGTGGATAACCAGACAAAGAATATGCATATCACCTAACAAGCACCCTACAATTTATTACCAACGTGAATGCGTGTATCCTGTGCTCAGGCTTATACATGCTTGCTCGTCTGAAATACTCGTGCTGGCGTTCAATCATATTGTATTGTGAGGAGAACGATGCACAATCATTCATTATTATATTCTGAGATTTCAGCTCATTGATCATCGTATGGGGGGGGGGGGGGGAGTGGAATATGGGGTGGAAGAGGGCTTGACAACCCAGCCTCAATGTCCCCATCCAGGCGGTTAGGGTCTTTTTCTGTTTGCTTTGGAGACTTTTCCAGTTGTGGAGGCATTGGTAATGGCCGGGGTGGGGTGGTTTGATATAGGATGACATCGATGACTATTGCAGCAGGGAGACGTAGGGGAGGAGCTTCACGAGAGAGCCCTCATCGTTTATTATGCGGCTTGGACGACAGTATGACGTATTGACAGACCTTTTCTGCCAGTACGTGGACCTATTTCTGAAATACCGTCACAGTGCCGGACTTGCCAACACCATTTGAATATATTTTCCCCTTACACCATCTTTGTAAAGCTTGCCTATGGCTTCTTCAGACACGGCTATTATACAATCACTACATGCGGGTGATATTAGTTATTATGAAGGTTCGTTAATAAAAAAAAAAACAAAACAAAACAAAAAAAAACAAAAAAAAAACACACAGATAAAGTTTGTTATTCCGAAGATTCGTTATTCCAAAACATACAATTCCATATACCTAGAGGGTCGTTAACCTAAGCAATTTTGTTGGGTTATTCCGAAGGTTCGTTTTTCTGAAGGTTCGTTGTAAATCCGAAAATGAATAGGGTTCGTTAATTTGAACTTTTTGTGCCTTTATTTCGAAGGTTCGATGTTCTGAAAGTTCGTTGAGCCGAAAATGAAATGCGGTTTCTTATTCTTAAGGTTCTTTAATTCGAACATGAAATAAGGTCTTCATCCATCTCTCTCCCTCGCTCTGCCTGTCTCTCCCTCTATCTTTTTTTTTTCCCTCTCTCCCCCGCCCTCTATCGATAAATTTGTTCTTATTTTGTAACTTTCCCTACAAGATCGCTGAACCCGGTCTTCTGTTCTCATCTACGTTAGTATAATCCTTGGATTCCCAGAGTGATGCTCCTTTCCTTATTCAGGACAGCTATAATAAAGAGAAGCGTGATAGGTCACTTGACGATGTTCCTGGACTGGGGCTCGTCGAGAGGTCGTGAACTCAAACTCTAACTTGGTGCCACATGTGACGTCACGAGGCGAGGCGTTTACATCATAACAACAGCGCCTCGGGTTACTTTGTTGTGATCGGGTGTCGGAAGGTAGTGGATCAGCTTTAAAGGGGAAATCCAGTCCGAATATAAGTTAGTTTGAAAAGAAAGAGTAAAATATTACGAGTTTAACGGTAAAATTCTGATGGTGAAAAATAAGAAAGTTATGACATTTTGACGTTTTGCTAATTTTTCAGGAAAAACACTTCTTGAACGGTCAATATGAATATGCAAATGACAAAATGAGCATGTCATCCCCTCACAACTTGCCAGATAGTTTGTACATAAAAGTTTGAAATTTCCAGTTTTTCATTTAAACTCAATTATGCCCGAGGCTCAAATTCTGGTATATCTAATTGATCACTGTTCTGAAGTTATTCAACCACGAAAAACGTCATGTTTCAGACTTCCACGACAGAACAACTAAATTTTCGTCATTTTTTTTTCGTACACACAAACAAAGGAAAATTGTGAGCTACATTGCAGTAGCTCACTCATTTGCATATTCATATCCACTATATACAAGAACTGTTTCGCAGAAATTAGCAAAATTTTCACTTGTTTTCTATCGGACTAACTTATATTTGGACTGGATTCCCTTTAAGTATGAAATGACACCAAGTTGTTGCTCACTACAGAGATGATATGTATTGTGTGTGTGTGTGTGTGTGTGTG
>NC_092698.1:14708163-14794610 GCF_964275005.1 Diadema setosum
AATGTTTCCAGACTTAACTGTCTACCGTTACGGTTTATTGAGAAAAATAGTGATATCTCCTTATATTTAACCCTAAAAAGACTGGGCTATTTTGGTAGCTCGAAAGACTGGGGGGGGCCTAAAGGGCCCCCCCTTAAGATCTCGGCCGTGGATCGCGCGATCGCCGCGGAAATATGGTAGTGTGCGATGTAATCTACAAGATCTTATATTTAAATTTTCCAAAATAGTCTTCTTTTATTTTATTTTGATTAATTATGCTAATTTATGCGAGAAATCAGACCTTTTTTATCTAAATCAGTAAATAAAGCTCCAAAAGTGCTCATTTTTGGTCTAGATATTCTTTGTAGCATTCTTAGCAAATGTACTTGAAAAAAAATTCGATATCAAAATTAATTTCTTATTTATTTTATTGTTTTATGAATTTCTTATGTATTTCTTTGTTTTTTCGACCTTTTGTTTCTGTTGTTTTTTTTTAGCAAAATTTGTGGCAGACCCTTTTTGAAGCATAACACTACTAAAACAAATTGATTTTAGCTGTTGAGAGTAAAAATAAGCATATTTATATGAACCATGTGATAAAACTCAATTTGTATTGACTTTGTACACAAAATCACATTTTTGAGCCATTTTCGGTCTCACGTGCATGTACAAAAAGTTATGTAACTTCAGAACCGTACCCCCAGGTGTCACAAATTTGGTGTCAAAATGTGCGGGAAACTCGAAAGAAAAAAGTCATAGAGCATCGCGGCGAGAGCATTGCGTGTTGCTGAGTAATCGCGCGAAATGTCGAGGGGGGGGGGGGCCTTTTAGGCCCCCCCCCCAGTCTTTTTAGGGTTAAGATTCTATTGCAAAATTCTTCTATGGTAGGATGTTTTGTGATACAACTGACCTACACATATGCATCAAATGTGATATCTTGAACATTTTTAAAATCACTGCTCCCAAAGGTTAACAGGAACTTTAAGTTTTTACGGCGCGTTTCGATTATGGCTCATAACTTTTGATGTGACCAAACTTGGATGGTAGATGTCCCTTAGGGAGTTGAAGGTCACCATAAGGTCAAAGGTCACAGACGGGGTCAAAAAACTTTTAGGGTCCAATGTTAAGTTTTTACGGCGCGTTTTGATTATGGCTCATAACTTTTGATCCCTATGTCCGTTTGTGACGAAACTTGGATGATAGATGTCCCTTGGAGAGTTCATCACAAGGTCAAAGATCACAGGCGGGGTCAATGAACTTCCAGGAGTTAGAAAAACATTAATTTCCTCTATGCGAATGGGTGAGACACAGTTTGGCACTTGCCTTGTTTTTTTCATGTCTTTGGACTTTCTTCTCGGGCAAGTAAAATTCATGTTCAGGCAAGTGTTCTGTAACAACTCTAAAATAAAAAATTTAAAAAATTTAAAAAAAGTTCTTGTAGCACTCTGTGTAATATGTTACCTGTTATTCATTAAACTTTTTGCCCTTTCTTTTATCTTGCAGCCGCTGAGAAGCAAATGCTATTCCACAACTTCACATCCTGTGCTTTATTTGTAAGTTGTAAGGCTCGGTTTTCTGATATCTCATTGTAACACAATGTAATCGGATTTTAAAGATGCCACATGTTTGTTTTTTTTCCCTTCCTTTTTTCCCTTCCTTTTTATTAAATAATGTTTTGAGCCAAGTATTCTACTCAGAGTCCCACAAGGTGAGGTGGTTATTCTCTGTGCATCTATTGTTTGGTTTCAGATATTCCCCCGAATGAGTTTTCTGACTTAGATAAGATTATAGTAATGACCAGCCCTTAAGAAATCAGCACGGTAACTTGTACAGAATAAGTATCATTCCAGATTTTACATCATGGCACAAATGTCAGGTATAGTGCATTGCATCTGATTGTGTCATCTTGACCTTTTGTAGAACATGCTGAAGCAGTGTAGATATGTGAATGAATGGTGATGTATGTAGGAGTAACTAGATTTGTTTTCATTGAGTTTATTTGTTGCAGTCATAAATAGGCAAGTAATTACAACAAGGAGAGTTTGAACTGTTGTCCAAAAACATTTCTCTCTCTTTTTTTTAGTCATCTGAATTCTGTCATACTTAAAGTCTTTTGTCTCTTGTCAGTTTCCACATAAAAGACTGGAGCTGAAGGCTACATACCAGCTCACTGATCACGTAATCATGTCCAGTTAAATTTCCAATGTTGCCAACTTATTGCGTATCAGTGAAAAATATTGTAGTGTCATTGCTCACGCTTGAATACTGAAATGCATATTTGATAGCATAGCCAGTGCATTTACCAACTGCCCATGTGAGAAATGTGAAACGACTTGGCATCCTGGCTGATCATAAAATATACCAATTAAGTTGTTACTAACAGTAACACGGATTATCAAATAATTACTGTGACCATGGTAGGTTAGGTAATTAATTCCTAACACATTGTTTTCACCGATACCATTTAATACCAGTAATGTGTATAATCATTTTTTTTTCTTTCTTTTTATAATTATAAATTTAAAAATCAAGCAGAGTTGACCATTCGCCCATCTTTATCCAACATTTCGGACTGATATATGAGGTTTGCATATGGTTTTTGCGCATATAACTTGGTATGCATCAAGGCCTGGTCACATGATACAACTGATTGCCCGTTTAGCGTCTGTGTCACAAGACAGTAATAGGGTGGTATCATGACACTATGATTAATCAAGATCATGCAGCATTGCACTGGAAAGTGGTATGCGACAAACCTTTCCCTAGTGAAATTCTTTATGTAAGCAGAAGCCTTGTGTATTTATGAATTTACATGTATTTTCTATTTTTTTTTTTTTTTGGGGGGGGATAGCATTTACTTCAAACTATTGGATAGAAAGTAAGCTGCATATGTAGACATTTCTTAAGTTAAGTAGTTTAACAATTTCTATTCTCCTTTTCCATTACTGTCTGTGTGTGAGCTGCAACTGATCCTTTTAAATGTAAGCAGGGTTTTTCAGCACATGGACTTTAAAAAAAATAATAATCAAAAGCTTTTAGGATGATTAACATGTATGTATAGAAAATCTGTGCCAATGAATGTAGAGTGATTACATGTTTTAGGAGCTTGTGAAGTAGGATTTGCAACTTGACTAAAGACAAAGAGCAAAACTTGTGGCAAGAGGCTGATGCATAAATGCAAGCATGTTACTGGTTTTCTTGTCATTTGACCAAAGTGTAAACAGGGATGGTAATGTAGGTTTCATTATGTGTCTGTAATAGTTATTGAAATCACAAAAACCCAGGTAACAATAAGTCTTTATCACTTTTGCTGTAAGGAATTAAGTCTCGACGACCAAATCAAGGTAAACAAGGGATGGGTTAAATGACAAATGTTAAATTTTCTTATGTTTTATCGTACCTATACATTATGCTGTAGTGGGATCTTGCAAAATGTTTTGAATACACTGAAATATCTTATCTGGTCAGGGTGTGGTAGAGTTATACACTTTCAAAAGGTGTTGCAGAGCTCAACACACACACACACACACACACACACACACACACACACACACACACACACACACACACACACACACACACACACACACACACGCATACACACACACACACATGCAGAAAGAAAAATGGTCCCACACATAGATATTGAAATTGTCAGACATTTATCATGGTCCCTCACATACAGATTACTGACCTGCGTACATAGAGCAACTCTCATAATCTCAATTACCTTCTTATAGTGGATTTTGCTCTTACAAATGCCTCTCTTGCTACATGTATACTTGTGCTTGGACTTTTCAGTGTATTCTCTATTGTATTTTGTATTTTTCCTGAAATCATAATGGGTTTAAGATACTGACATTAAAAATTGGAATTGTTTGAATTGACAGAAGAAGGGATATAGGGTTAATGAAAACAGTACTCATTTGAATTAGAAAGTTGTAACACTAGGTATTTTGCCCTCCACAAAACATAAGGATAATAAAAATGATCTATTGATGTTCATGAATTTCTTTTAGATCAGAATATAGAGTGAGAAAAAAGTGACAATAGATTCTGATGTCATGAATGTTGAGAATGTTGTTGCTATAAAAATAATGTATTGCCAAACCAGAGAATGTTTCAAATGTTTCCCAGAATGCTGTAATACATAATGTTTCTGTCTGTTGATTGTTGAGAATGATAAGGGTGTTAGGGAATCTACCCCCTGAGAATGATGACAAGTTTCTTGCGAAAGACTCTGCACAGAGTCAGCACTGTTATTATCCGCAGCAGGTAGATCTTTATAACACTGTCATTTTCAACCAACTGTTATGAAGTTTATGTGTAAATATGAATTTTGTTTGCCAGCCTTGTGTATTGCATTTTTTTTGTGTGTTCTTGCATGTTCACTAATAAATTACAGGATCAGCTATTGTAAATGTCAATTTCAATGAACTCTTTATGTGTATACATGTACAGTGTGTTTGTGTGTGTTTGTGTGTGTGTGTGTGCATGTGCATGTATGTATGTTGTGTTTGTGTGTGCATGTGTAAACTCCAACAACAGTAGCATACAGCTGTAACTCTGAAAATCAAGAGTATTAACATACATGTACTTTTTTGCTCCTCATTCAAGTTAACTTTGATAGATGGAGTACTGCTAATACTGTAGCAGAATGAAAGAAGTGTTCATAGAAATTAACTTCATCTAAGAATATGCTCAGGGGGGCATTTCATGAAGCGTTTTGGTCAGATATTTTTCTGACAAACTGTTACAAGCTACACAAATCCTTGCCTCTGATTGGCTAAGAGCAAATTTGTCCGACAACTTTATCGGACAAAATGCTTCATGAAATGCCCCCCAGGAAAATAAAACAACAATCTTAGACTAAATGCACTTGAAACCCTTAATGAAGTAAATTAGGTCAACGTCTTTACTGAGGTTCTTGTGTGGCTTATGTTCCATCTGTCAATGGTCCAACTGTGTTTTGCGCTGGTCCATGCCGTTGAAGATTTACCAGAATGCATGTATGCGTGTGAGAGAGAAAAAAAAAAATCTCATGTTTGTGTGTCAGACAGGGTGTGAAAACCCCCTTATAAGCCAATGAATTGTTGGTATGCATGTATGTTTGTGCATGTGTGCCTCTGGCTATGGGGGTAAATACAGTAAAGGTATAGTACACATGTACATATTTTTTTTGTTATCATTATTATTATTATTATTATTAGAAGAAGAAGAAGGAGGCTCGAGTACACAATTTGTAGTTCCAACAAGAAGGTTTTTATTCACAAAATTTTGTATTAGACGAAGGCACGAGGTGGGCCAAAAATTTTGTGAATAAAAACCTACTTGTTAGGAACTACAAATGGCGTACTCGAGACTCCTTCTTATAATAACATTTGAAGTCCAGCACATGGAAAATTTATATATATAGATACTGTATACGGCATATATTTTGCGAGTCTAAATTTTCGCGAATAGCACCCGACTCGCGAAATGCGTGAAAATTAAAACCTCGCGAAATATTCGGCGTATACAGCATATATATATATATATATATATATATATATATATACATGTATATATATATATATATATATATATATATATATATATATATATATATATACATACATATATATATACTTATATATATATATATATATATATATATATATATATATATATATATATACATATATATATATATATATATATATATATATATATATATATATATATATATATATATATATACATATATATATATATATATATATATATATATATATATATATATATATATATATATACATATATACAATTATACACACATGTAGGTATACATACATATGGAAGAGAAAAGATGAGTTTCCAGAGAAACACAAATTTTAAAGCATGATAAAGGGTTGAAATTTTAACTCCAAGTCTTAGTTTCATTTGAAGGTTTGACAGAATATTGATTGTAAAAGTAGGCCCTTCATCATATATATTCAACACATACACACAAGAAGAAATATTTTCCCCATTCCTTTCCAGTTTTAAAAAATCATTTTAACTTGAAAGCTCATTTTCATATCAAAAAGTGAAAATATCCCTAAATTTGTCCCCTGGATAGGACATAAAATGGAGGTCCCGTGTATGAGAGAGTAACAACTCATGCACGAGAGAGTAACAACTCATGCACGCAAAAGATCCCGCTTCATTCATTCATCGCAAAAGAGCAGGGTGTTTAACCCGGTGAAGTGGTCCCACCTCGCATCCAACTGGACCCCATGGAAGACCAGCTTAACGTAGCTGAATATGGGCTATCCAGCCATCTTCTCAGATGAACAAACAAACAAACAAACAAAAACAAAATCAAATTTTTGTTTAAGCTGGTTGTAATGAATAGAGTGATATTGAACAGAAAGAGGAAGTTCCATTCAAATCACAAATAAGAGAGCTATATGGTTGATATGTATTTACATGTTTCTAATGATGTCAGGCACAGTTACATTCAAATTAATACACTGTATACTTTTTTTTTTTATTTTATTAACGAATACATTGGAGAAATATGAGATGATCATCACTTTGTCTAATTTGCATGTCATTGTGATGGCTATCCCTGTTTAAAAAAGAAAAAAAAGATAGGAAAACATGGTAGGTCAAAACGAGCAAGAGCTTTTTCTAGGTGGCGGGAATGGTCCAATTTAAACGTTATTGTGATTTTGTGATTGTTTTAAAAGTAAAGTTTGTTCTTCCATAGTCAACTTGATTGCCAGAATTTCCTATCCCCTGTTGATGCAATTTTTCGAGATTTTCATTGTTCCCGGCGATACGTTTTTACATTCTATGGCACGTATCCAGCGTTCTGCCATTTACTATATAGTACAGTATCTTACTGCCTGATGAATATTCATGATGAAGCGGGACGGGTGCCTAAATAGTGCTTACCTCTTGGAGCAGGGGAGCTATGGGTGAGACCTTCCTGCTTGGAGTTTGCCTCGAGTTTGCATTGATTAGTAGTTCGGCCATCAATGATCGATCATTACAGTCCGTATTTTGGTAAATTGAATTTTGGTGAATTGAAATGTGATAGAATGTGATTGAAATGTGAATTGAAATGGTGAATTGAAATGTGATAGATATTTTAGAGATTTAGGGTTAGGAGTAAAAGATATATATATATATATTTTTTTTTTGTTAAGATGTATTTATGAAAATATACCGATGGTTTGGAGGAGAAATATGAGAGAAAAAGAAAAAGATATTTTGGAAACTGATTTTATTATAGGAGGGAAAACAATTGACATTAGCAATTTAAGATCGAAACAAATGTATTTGCAATTTCTTAAGGAAAAAGAAAGTGCAGTACCGATTTTTGATAGAATTAAACAAAATTATGGGTTTTCTGTCAAGGAGATCGAAAATATGTTTTTAAGGCCAAGACAATGTACATTAAATAGCCGATTACAAGAGTTTCAATTCAAACTGGTGCATGGTATTGTTTACACAAATCATCATCTTTTCAGGTTCAGTTTTGCTGCAAGTAACTTATGCTCTTTTTGTGAAAAAGAAGAAACATACAAACATTTATTTTACACTTGTGAGCTTGTGAAATTAATCTGGGAAGTTATATGATAAAATGATGGAGGATGTTGATTTAAAAAATTGTACTTGGGAAGAAATTCTGTTCGAGAGGAAGGAGGGCAATAGAGGAAAACACCAATTACTAAATCATATTTTAATTTTGGTTAAATATTTGATTTTTAAAAGTAGAGAATATGGAAAGCCGCCTACATATAATGAAATAAAAAATAGCATTTTAGAGGATATAGATTTGAGGAAAAGAAATCAGCATCAATGAGGGGAACTTTAACCATTCATTTCAGTAAATGGGAAAATTTGAAAGTAAGTATGGAAGGACCCGGAGCCAGATGTACACGGGGAAGGGGGAAGGGAGGGAAAGGGTAGTTGGGAGGGGAGGAGCCGGGGGGGGGGGGTGGTGATTAAAGGGAATATCAATTCCATTTGTGTGTATGGAAAGATTGATGACGTGATTAGTAGTTTTCTTTTTTTTTAATGATTGTACTGTCATGCTGAAAGTACAGCTTGATCTGATTTTAATGAAAGTAAGTAAACAGTGTATGTTGTTTTCTATCTCTGGTGCATTGTATATTCTTTACAAATGTACTGTTCCTATTGAAAGTACAGCTTGGTTTGATTTCATTATAATTGTGTCATGATAAATCGTGGATTTTGTAATACATGTGATTTGATTTGTTACGAAATTGTTTTGAATATGGAATCAATAAAAGATTATGAAAAAAAAAGTATTTCCACACTTCATTCTGTTCTACATTTTTCTGAATTTTGAAAGCAAACTAAAATCAAAACGACATCTGTTTGGTCAAAAAATATGAATTTGATGATTTTTCAATACAATCTTTTTTTTTTTGTAGTTATTGCTGACTGTTGAGGTGAGATGCTTGATATATTGAAGTAAACGTGACGTTAGTCATTCTTCGATAGGATGGATTTGCTTGATGAATATCTGAAGAGTTTGTTTGCAAAAACCGATAAGTCCATATTTGCCAAATGGAGATATTTGCGATTAAAGGTCAAGAAAAATAAAGAGAATAATAAGAAATTTTTTGCTTCTTTTGACCATTTTAACTTCAAAAATATACCTTTATATGTAGTGACCAATATATCATTCAAAAGGTATTATTTTGTACTTTAAGACAAAGATCGTACTTCAAAATCTTCAAAAATGGACTTTCGGTTTTTGCAAACAAACCCTTCATCTGTTTCGAGAGGGCTAGAGTGGCCTGGGAAGAGCCAGGTCCAGGTGCTGTAATTAACCCTAATTTTCACCGCAAGCGGTCTGTATTAGTTTGCATTATTAGTCATTTGCGTTAGTTTGCATGATTAGTAGTTTGCATTGAGTTTGCATTGAGTTTGCATTAGTTTGCGTCAGTTTGCATCAGTTTGCATTAGTTTGCGTCAATTAGTAGGACCGAGGGATCGATAGCAGAGATTACGAGTGCGTTGACAGTGTAGCAGCTGGCATACTCGCTGCACGATCACATACGACGAACGAACGGGCGGGCGCTTTGAAATGAACGAGAGGACGGACGCTGTCATTTTCTGGACCAAAGACGGTTTGTGCAGTACACAAGGATAATGTTTTTCTTTCAGTTGTTCAATATCATTTTTCTCCTTACTCGTAGCGTAATGTCTTGTTGGTGTACGTGCGTTACTAGATTCTACGGCAGACACGACTGACGCAATTAATTGGTAGAATCTCTTCACCCAGCACAAAAGTTAACGTCCCGGACTGTTGTAAAATGATGCAGTTTGAATGCTTGGACAAACATACCTTGGATAACATACCTTGGATGTGGGCGTAAAGTTAGACTTAACTTATTTGCCCCTCGGTGTCGTCATTACATGACATTAATAACTTTTTGTTAGGCGCTGTGCAGTATAACATGGACAAAGAAATATTCCTTCGGGGTTGTATTTGTTCTTGTCTTGACTCCAGAACCTCTCTAAATTAGACTTGAAACTATTCACGAGGTTACAAGGTGCATGAAAGATCCCTTAGATGAAGTCCATAGATACACAGCAGAGTATAATACGAGCCCGTGATCAATTGGTACAGCGCCATGATTGGTACAACCTAAAAGTATTCTTTGACACACTGAAGCTAATGAATCACTCGTAGCTTTGTAGAATCTATGTAAAGTTAGGCCTAGGCTATGGCTATGGCCTAATCAACTTAGAATTATCATGATTATTATCATCTTTTAAAAGATGCAGCCTTTTTTTATACCTCTTAAAATTCACAGTAAACAAAACAGGGCAGCAAAGACCAGTAAAGCTTCACAAAAAGCTTTTGATTTTCATAAAATGTCATGACCTCAAGCTAAACTAGATTTCAAGCTGGAAATTAGCAGGCGAATTAAGACGCAGTCCTCACTTCGGACTGCTTTTTACCGGTTGTTACGCACTGAATGGTGAATAGCTTTTGTGCAAGTGAAGTTGGTCATGATGTTCAGTCAACAGCACTGTCGTGTCAGCAGCCAGATTACATATGACTGGCGAGCTCACAGAGCAGAGATATACGTAAACTGTCAGCCTTACCTCCAGACGTTCAGACAGCACTGTGCTGCTGTGATTGGCACAGCTACATACAGTAATAGTAGGCCCTATCTCATCTCATCTGTGACCGTTACAGTTGCTGAAGACTGAATGGCAAGACAAAACACTAAAATGGTTAGGCCTAAGTGTTTGCCAGTGTTAGATGTTACTTTTAACTGCTGTTTGACTTGATTCTATGTCTATGTACATCTAAAATTGAGCATTTTTAACATGCTTAATTGTAAAGTACTAGACTAAAAACAGTAATGAGTATTAGAGTAATTAGGTACGGTACCATACACCATATTTGTGGGTAGGGCCTAAACTCGGCCTTACAGCTATAAAACTAGACCCTACAGTGAATCCACAATACCGCTACTTATTAAGTGTTGTGGATTCAGTCAGTGTGGGAAGGGTATGCTGTCTCTAATAGAATGATATTATTTACAGAAAGTCAATTTACAAGGAAATTAAAAACAAGAAAATTGAAGATGCTATTTCTCATGATGCAGCCGAATCTTGGAGTTGAGATTGTAAAGATTTATTCCCCAAATGTCAATATCACTTTATTGCTTGTTTTCATATGAAATTTAGAAAGTGATGCAGACTTTGATCAGGATAAGATGACTCAGAGAGGTGCACATGTTCCAGGTAATCATAAGTGTCCGGTGACTTGAGTTGCAAACACTGATGGTATCACATGCACATACGGTATTATGTACCATATTTTAAGATACATGACCTGTTTTTATAAATTTGCTTGATAAAAGCTTAGTTATCTGATTCGGTGCCCACATACTCCAGGCAAGTATGATTATGTAAGTGTGAATGTCAAGTGAGAAAAATTGTGTGTTATAAATTTGTTGACAGTAGCCTGTCTTGTTGAAATATATAGAATATTCTGCACTTGGCAGATCAAAAATGATACTGTTATTCAAAGCCCTATATAATTTTGGTTACCGGTAATGAAAAACTGTTTTTACATAAACTGACTAAAAACATAAGTTACAATAACTTCCTTGTATGCTAGACTAATAGGACTGGCAAACATGAAAACAAATTGTAAAACCATGCTTAAAGCTATCATGGCAACAACAACAACAAAAGTACTAGTGATAAATTTATATGTATAGTCTGATTACAAAATAGGTTAAGCACCATTTTCAAACATTTTAAAGTAAGTCCAACATTAGATCTTTAGAACAAAATAAAGCCTACCCAATGAAACCTTACAAGGTGCATACAAAAATTATTCTTGAAGTTATGATGAAAAGAATCCTTTATTTTTTGGATATTTTCTTTTATTTTTAGCTGGTTTAATCACAAATATCTAAAATTGCCAGGAATTGACAGTTGTTTGTGATCAAGTTCTTCATATAAGAGACAATAGGAACAGAATAAAATCTCAAAAAAACTCCTCTGCATTTGATCAATGAAATAAAATCTGTTGCTGTTCACTCCAAAGGTGTCACAGATACTGCATCCAGACTGACCACTGAGGAAACAGCCAAGAGATTCCTCAAACCGGGAGTCCACAGGCAGAAAACGATGCCCTCAAAGCCGCACGGGAAGATGGATGGTGGGGGTAATCCATCATCCAAGAGGAAACCCATCAGTTCTCAGGTATGATGTAGCTTGTGAAAAGATGAAAACACTGTGAAGGTAGATTATGCAGCTGCATCTAGGTTTTTTTGTTTTTGTTTTTTGTCCTCTATGCTGCATATGGCATATAGTCCATGAGTATATCTAATATTTAGCAGTTGAAAACCACATTGACAGAATGTGAAAAAAGTATTATCCCCTTCAAAAAAGTTACTGACTTCCCCACTTTGAGATTATATACAATGCATAAGTGTAAAGGGAGTTAATTATTTTTGCAGTATTAGTCAACTTGCGAAATTTGAAAGAATGAAAACACCATGAAATATACCACATATACAGTACGTTATACACACACTACATGTTGTCTTGTTGCAGAAATTCATGTTCATGTGATGGAATGTACGTTCCATCATGTACGTTCATATCTACTTTACATATGTATGGATTGTATTCACTTTTTCGTATATATTCATACTCGTACATCTGCACATCAATGTTTTGCCAGTCTTGAGATAGAGGGAGGCAGTGACAAAGGGAAACAGTCGTTTCTTTCTGTATATGAATATTTTATTACATATATTGGGAATATGATTCTCTGTCTTTGCAGAATACTGAAGGAGATTCATCCTTCATGCGCCCATCCCTGAAGGATCTTCGGCCAGAGGACAAGAAACGAGTTGCCAATCTAATCAGGGAGCTTGCAAAGTAAGACTCATATTTTTGTGGGGGTTTGTCTTTTATTTGCTAAGATTATTTCATATATGTCAAATGTATTTAGTAAGTTTATTTTATTTGAGAAAAAAAAATATTTAGGTGGTAATTGCATGTGTGCATGTATTAGCATGCGGCAGATTGTCTGCATGATGCAGAACTGCTGAAAAAGATACTATCGCTGAATCAGATTTGTGAATTACAGGTGTAAGCTCTTCAAATGAGATCTATCCATGAGTAGCAAATATGTGGTCTATTTGGAATTGTTGCAGACAATGACACATTTTGTACATGAATATTAGAAACTCTAATGGATAAGATTTATCATCATGGCATAATGGTGATGACTTAACAAGAAGATGCTGGAAAATAATCTTGATTCTGTCCTTCATCCCTTGATCTGTCCTATGGATGACCCTTCCCCTCCCCCAACAGACTTGGAGAAGAGAAGGAAGTCGCCATCGAGCAGCTGCAAGTAGAGAGGAAAGAACATGACTTGAGGGCTAAGGATATGCAAGGCCAGGTGGTGGACATCTTGAAAGAGAGAGAAAATATCCTTTCCCTGCCATAGTAGTTGGTTTTGTCTTGATTTGTGGTCTTTGTTAGCCATCTTGCTCCTCTGTTCTGTAATAGATGCCTCCTTGTGGTCATCACACATCGATCACAATTTACTCTCTTGTTTTTACTGTTTTCATGCAAAGACATGCATGCGTAATTCTGTTTCTTGTGGAAAATAGATGAACTCAACTGTGAGTGTAACTGCAGTGAGCAGTTACATGTATAAATCATGATAGTATAACTGCATTCATCACTTCTTTTGCCTGATATTTCAGGGATTTCCTGTTTGCATTTACCAGTAATTTAAAGATAGCAATGCTTTCACTAGTTTCAGGAACACCTAGTCTGCTCACCAGAAGACTGGTCTCATTTGTAAGAAAATGATCATTTTCACTGAGTTCAGGTCAAGAGTAAGAGTTTCTTTACTTGAATGGCAACTACAGCACTATCCACATTACACATATCAATATAGCTCTGTGATCTCGGTTTGTTTGTTTGTTTGTTTGTTTTTAATGGGGGAGAGGCAGTTTTGCATCCTTACTGGCAAATTAGGGCATGACAAATGATGTCTTGCCATGTGCTGTAATGGGTATTTAGGCAAGTGTCCTTTACATTTAACGGGGTTAATTCTCACTTGTCCAGCAGTGGAATTTATTTGCTCCAGGCAAGCCAGTTTGCAGGTGTGTGGCATCCTGTCGTTTGTACGGAGTGAAAATATACTCCTTTTCTTTTTCTTTTTTACCCTGGAGTGGAGTTACATTTTACTTCTTTTTCCTGAGCCATGGTTCTCCACGTCTCCAGCTACAGCTTCTGGAATGCCAAAAGCTCCTCGCTGAGTATCAGACTAGAGTCTCTCAGGAACAGAAGAGTCCTATAGGATCACTACAAGGTCACAGCAGTACAACCAAGGAGGTATGTTGTCCAACTCTGATTGTATTCTGTATCTCACTCTCCTTGTATATCACATGTCATTGTCTTTTTTTTTTTTAATTCTGTTTTTCATCTGCCTCTGTCTCATACTATTTATCTATCTGTTCAATATTTACGTGTATTCATCTATGCTGTAGACATGCTGTGTACATGCATCCTCTGTAATCTTTTATGCAGGCTTCTCGAAGTCCTCCTGGACGGTCGCCCATCAAAGAGAGCACCCAAATTATTCCCACGTCTGATCGGCACTCTGATTCTTATGGAGGCTTTGTCCAGCTTCACTCTGTTCCAGACAATTCAAGTGTTGCATCATCTGTGAAGACAGAAACAAATAACATTTCTGTCAAGACACCAGCATCTGTTGACGACAACATGCCAAAGGGCATTGATGGCGAATTCACTCCAGCCTTATCTAGCACCCATCGACCTCATCACCTCCAATCTAGATCAGCGAAGAATGCAGAACTTGATGAAACGTTAAAAGTAGACCATGGGAGAAAAAGTGGGGGTGAGAATGCCATGTCTTACCAGCTATCTCCATCAGTAATTGGAAATGCAAAACCCCAAACCCCAAAACATCACCATTCGCATCCTCTGATAAGAAGTGGGGACGGACTAAAGGGGGTGGCAAGTACCAGAGCCAGTTTAGAGGACTTTCGGCCACTGCAGGAGGAGAAGGATTCCACCAAGAGTTCATCCAGGAGAAATATGAGCAACAGCAGAGATGCCTCTCAAAGCCAGCATTGGGCATCCCTTCCAGAGATGGACACCCACCACAGCTATGGGCGCCAGGAGGGAGGTCAGCAAGTGCCCCATCACCGAGAGGTTGCAGGTGTTCCCTATGATGATGATAACAGACACGGACAGGTCCTTACTGTGCACTCCCCCCAGAAAGCTATGCCAGGAGCTTCAGGTTATCCCGACCCCCGAACCTTGGGACCGAGGCAGCAGGACCTCAGCCTGTTGAGGGTGAAGCTGCAGAAGGAACAGGAGTGGCTGCAGCACAAACTCGCAGAGCAAGAGTGGTTGCTGCAACAGAAGCAGAGGGAAATACAGGCACAGAAACAGCAGCTAGGCCGGATGGAGATGGCTGCACACTATGATGATGGCAGGTTCTTATTAACAGGTGCTGAAGGGAGGCAGACCCACCTGCCTCAAGACAGAGAAACCAGGCATAGAGAACACAGAACTAAGATGCAGGAAGATCAGAGAACAGGCATGTATGTTGACAGGATGAATGGACATGCAGAGAGGCATTGGAGGAGAGAACCTGACGGGAGGCAGGGGACGATCAGATCACCGTGGCGACAGAGTATAGTTGATGCCTGGAATGAGAGAGAGGAGGTTTCCTCGAATTATCCTCCTCCTGATGCGGTGTACTATGGCAGAGGTCATCCGGTAGACGCAGAAAGAGACATGCACATCTCATCCACTCAAAATGGTGATTACAGGATGCGGGAAGATGATTACTATAAAGAATATGGAGATTATGATCCTGTAGAGGAAGAGGAGGAGCAAGGAGAAGTTGATGGTGAGCTGTGGTATCAGATGAGGACAGAAACAGAAGGAGGATATGAAGGTGACAACATTCAGGGATACGCATCACTCCATCATCCAATCAACAGAAGACACCCAGGTATGTCTGTAAGGTCAAGCAAATGTCTCAATTATAGTCATACTTGTATTCTCTATGTATTATAAAGAGATATGTAGAAAAGCACATCACTTTACCCTCCATCAACAGTAGAAACCTAGGATTGTTTTTTAAAGATATCAAAGTGTGTAATACGATCAGTTGAGAAGGTAACTGAAAACAAGAAGTTTTTGAACAATTTGCTTTCCTTAAAAGTATTCCATCAGGTTATATAAAGAAAGACATATTTGCACATGATGCCTTTTTAGATACATATGGGCAGTATCTAGTTGGTTTGAATGAAGTGAAAAGTAATTAGAGCAGACTGAAAAGACACAATTTGCCCTCTGAACTGATCTGTTACACATTTGAATTGATGCCTCTATATCCAGAGCAAGGTATTTCAGGTCCTGTAAATTTGCAACATAAAAAAAAGCATTGTGTAACTTCAAAATTGTTACACTAGGAAGCATAAATATAGTCTTCTGTGTGAAATTCAGGTGCCATATTATTTGTTTTGTTTTCCATTTTTTAAACAAATGGCTGCTTGTCAGTAAGTTACCAGCAGATAATATATGTTGTTGTGTTCTATCTCCCTCCCTCTGCCCAAAGGAGAAATGCCAAGCCGCGTGGCAGCAAATTTGGCAACATCCCAACTGCACCAGTCTTACCACATCACAGAGTCTGCATCCCATGTACACGATGCTAGTAATGTAACAACAAACAGAGCTCAGTCTTCCAGGTAAGCCTAGATATATGATGTCAACATAGCCATGTCAAAGTTGTCTTTATATTTGACGGACACCACAACAGTCATTGTACTTGTACTCTCATTGTTCTTCTGAAGAGTATTCATTTCCTTTGAGTTCAATATCTATAAGCAGTGCCTTAAAAAATTACATGTAGCTACTGACTGTGATTTCTTCCCACAAGCAGATCAGATGTACCGACATAAGTAGATTTCAACTGAGTATATGTTCAGCACTCTAGTTGTTGGATGACTTTTTGGCCTCTGTGCATGGCAGGTGTATAATGACATACATGTTGCTGAAACACAAAATAAAAGAGACCACAATGTTATCCTGAAAGTATAATTTGCCTGTTGGAATATTCTAGATTTAGCCGTATTCATAAAAGAGACAAACTTTATTACGTACAAGATCTGACTAGAATGTTTCCATCATGTTCTGCTGGGGTTGCTTCAGGGGATATATCTATACTTGAAGTTAGCTTCATTCAAGATTTATAGTACCATTCTACAGAAATTAGCCTTTCTTCTTTCATTGTTGGGAGAAAATGACATTTGTACTGCACAGACCTTGAATATTTCACCATTCATCACCAGATTTCAATGGGCATGCCTGGTGTAGTTTGCAATCTAAATTTGTCTTCTTTGACATTGACATAGCCTGCCTCAAAAGCAAATGGGAAGCATCTCGGCCATACTAGAAGAAGACTTTCACCCATCTCATCCTCCTCAACTCCATAAAACCAAACCCAGAGCAGATGTGAGGATGAGCCAACAGCATAGACCATACCTCGTGAACCAACCAAGACCAGGACCTGGTCCACAGTCCCGCCATAGGCTTGGACCACAAGGTGTCAGGGAGGCTTATGACATCGGTTCAGGTCCAAGAAGGAAACCCATATACAGCCAGGTAGATAGGAGAAGCTTGCCACCATCTAACACCAGAGGGCGTCATACAGGTGTTGCTAATCGTAAAAACATCTCAGACCAGGAGCAGAAAGCCAAACCATCAGTGTCTTCCACAGTGCCTCATGGTGAGTGTAGCCATTTGACTCCTCACAATATACCATGGTTTGCTGTACATGGTGATTTTCAGGCGTGTCCAATGGCCTAAAAAGTTTCTGTAGTCACAAGACAGTCGGGTTTGAACCACAATGTTTGACTTGAGAGTACCAATCACTCAAGGACACTATTATTCCTTTTGGATTTTTATGCCTCCGCCAACGAAGTGGCCGGAGGCATTATGTTTTCGGGTCGTCCGTCCGTCTGTACGTCCGTCCGTCGTCCATCCGTCCGTACGTCCGTCCCGTTTTGTTTTTGTCGATATCTCAAGAACCGTGAGGTGGTATTGCATCAAACTTGGTATGAGGGTATATCCTGGGGGGATAATACTTTGTTTGGATTTTAGGGTCACAGGGTCAAAGGTCAAAGGTCACAGGTTATTTTGTGAAAAAAAGGTTGAAATTTCATGTTTTTCTCCATATCTCGCAAATGGTTCAAGGTATCTTCATGGAACTTAGTATATATGCATGTACCGATGGGCAGTGATTATCTAGGGAAGTTTGGGGTCATGGGTCAAAGGTCAAAGGGTCAAAGGTCAAGGTCAACTCCTCAAAATATCACTGCTTTCCTTATATTTATGCAATGCCTGAAGGATTTTTTTTTAACTTGATGTATGCATGTATAACCCAATATATATTCTGTAGGAAGTTTCTTGCCAAAAGGTCAAAGGTCAAGTGAAAGTGCTAAATTGCACTTCTTCCTCCATATCTCAAAAGTAACTCGAGGTATTATCATGAAACTTACATATTTATGCATGTTCTACCTAACAGTGATTCTCTTTGGAACTGTGAGGTCAAAGGTCAAAGGCCAGGTTTAGATAATACCATTTTACCATTTGATACTGAAATGATACTTTTTCTCAATACCTTGAAAATTACTCAATGCATAAACTTATAAAAGGGTCAAAAGTCAAGTAAAAATCATCAGTTCCCCCAAATACCTGCACTCTGACGTTTTAATAATTCAATCCAATTAAACCTCGTTCTAGGAAAGTGAACATTCAGCACATTTGTAGCAAACCTGTCATTTTAATATTTTGCCAATTGTGTGAAACTTTCATCACACATTGTCAAGACATTGTACTATAGACCTATTAGGAGAACCATGCATTATGGCGGAGGCATACACCAGTCGCCGTAGCGACATTTCTAGTTCCAAAATATATTTTAAACTTTTCATGCCTCCGCCGCGAAGTGTCGCCGGAGGCATTATTTGCCCTGTTTTGTAAATTATTTAGTCCCATCTGCCATTGGATATACGCTTGACACCCCAATTCTTGTAAAGTATTAATTGAACATGATTATGTCAGGACAAGATTACATTTCCAGGAAAGAGACAGAGATAGAGAATGAATTCATTTGTGAGAGTCAGTTCAGTTTTGAAAGTTACTGGACTGTCTGTTGAAATAGCCAGACAATGTGAATTTTGATTTACTTTCACCTCCAGCTGGCCAGTTGATAAGCAGTGATTACAATGGATGTGTATATTAGTGAGTGTGTACTGTACGTCTTGTTGAAACATACTTGTTTATAAATCATAGCTTGGTCAGCATTGCATTACTTCCTCAAAGCAAGAGTATACTTTCTGTATAGTGATTGGATGATCATTGTTCATCAGAACTTTAAGGTGTTAACATGTACCTAGTGGGTATTTTGTTTGTATATGAATGAGTACTGTGAAGCACGATATTTTCACAGCATGAAATTTTCGCGAATTGAAGCTGACATCCTTTCTCACTGCATGAAATTTTTGTAAATTGCTACTGGAGTTCAGAGCATATAGTGTAGACAAGAACTTTCGCATGTATCTTAATTTCATGCGTCTTGGCTCGCAAAATTTGCAAAACTAAAATACACACAAACATATCTGGTTTGACAGTATTTATGTATTTTCTCTCTCCTTGATCGGGATTCCCAATGCAGCTGCCCACGCCAACATGACCAAGTCCCATCTTGTCCAGCGATCCCATGACGTCATCCGGGAAATCGGGAGACTGCTCAATGAGGATACTGATCCCGGAGACGAGGAGGAGTCCAGAGTTCTGGAGGAGGTCTTCTTCCTGGGCTGATATGATTGATGCCACAGTTACAGAACAATCCATGGTATGCGGTCCTTTAACATTATTTACATTCAGACAGTGATCCATAACCTCGAGGGTAAGCTGTCTTTGAGGTTAAGCTCTGGCACCTTAGCTATGACGCGCGCTCACATGACAAAGCTTATCCTCAAAGATACGCTTCTGCCCTGGTAACTACTAGCGAGTCCCACTCGTTGATAGAACCTCTTGGAACCAGAAGTTCGTGGTGACCCCAGTAAAAGAGGCACTGTATTTATATTCGGGAAATGGAATGGGTGGTTCACAGAGGGGTCATGCTTATCTACAAGTTCATTGATTGTCATGTCCACACAATGCGTATCTACTAGTGGGGACCCCTGCGGCTCGTGGATAGAGCGCTAACCCTGCGATATCTCGTGGTCACTTTTGAGTGCATCAACATGATCTCGAAGATAGCTTTCTAATATCCTCGAGGTTAAGGATCACTGTCTGAACATAACTATTGTAGAGCCAAGTCCAATGAACTTCATGGATATTTCCATGCTAAATGCCTTTTGATGAACCCTTCCCTTTCCCCATAAACCTCCCTGCAATTTCAGTTTTGATGGTGGAGTTCATCTTTTAGTATACAGTAGAAGATTATTATAGCAATTAACATCATAGCAACAACTGAAGTCTTTCAGGTGACTGCCCAGCTGCTACTAGGGGAACTGTTACTCTATGCCGCAAATATTATAAACAATGCTCTTAAAGGGAACCCAAATTGACAAATATTGCACTACATACATTTGTATACAGTAAGGAGTTTGCATAAATCTTTATGCATCATGAAAGAGGAATTTTCCATCATGTATTTTCTTCGATGTGCACACTAAACCACACATAATACTCTGTCTTTTTTTCTTCTTTTTTTTGTCTTCTCTCCATTTGCCAGTCTGTTCCTCATTTTGTTGTCATAGTATGTATATATGTTAAGTACTGTACTGTATGTGTATGTAAGTACTGTACAACCATAAAATCTCAGTTCTCTTTGCTTGAGGTTATGTGTATATTACAATCTCTTACAATTTTTGTTGTGATAATTTCAACTGTTCTTTCCAGTCATGGTAATTTTGTTATCCCCCCCCCCCCCCAAAAAAAAAAAAAAAAAAAAAAAAAAAAAATCATAAAGAGTCAAGCTCAGTTTTCTTTGATTTACTCAATAAGAAATGATTACATGATTTAGAGTGTGAAGTGTGTGCATACTCATCATTTCTACCTATGTTCAGGCACTAATAGTGACTTTTTGGTATTTGTTTGTTTGTTTGTTTGTTTTTAGATAAAGTTGGTCCTCTCGCTGTGTATTCACACATACTCAGTAATAATACTGAATCGCACTCTGTCACAAATCTCAAAGGTGTAAACTAATTGCACATTCTGTGGTGATAGACATATCTGACTTCTTGGACTGACTGGAATATTTCTTTATCGAGCGACATCATGTCCCCAAAGGCACAGAATGTTTCAGTAGACAATGGCTCTAACAATTTTTCCTGTGTCTGAAATTGCTGACACGTTCGACCCTGTATACTGGACTGCCTACATGTCTCAATGTCTAAGGCTTGCCATGTGATTTGATAGTGTACTGGTCATGTCAGTGACATCCAATCCAAGGTCGAAATATGGCCGTAGTTTGTCAGTGTGAAAGTCCTGCTGTGGTCCATCATACAACATGTACCAAAATAAACACACACACACACACACACACACATGAAAGTAATTGACATAGAATACAGGCTGTTGATATGTCACTTGTCATGATAGAGTATCTGTTGCTGATGAATGTGTTACTGTGTCATGACATGGAAACTCACACACAGATGAAAGCAAAAGAGAGGATATGAAACTTACCTTCCAGGGAGCAGTGAGTAGTATTACCTCAACCTTTCTTCAAGCTTCAGTGCAATAGGTCAGGCTGCCATTCACTCTGAAACCGTGGCATTCTCAAGCCGTGTATGTAACAAGGGAAGAGAACACAAACCTCAAGCATACTGGTCATTCATTCAGTCATCCATCTTATATGATTCAGCTTGGTACCCAAGTTGAGTAAAATTTGTTGATCAACTATTTTACTTTTTTTTTTAAATTAGTGTTTGCTTTTCTGCTTGTTTTTCTTCACACATTTTCAAATTTATTACAAATCCCATGAATATGAGTTAAGGTATTTTTCCCCTACAGTAATCCACACCACACTTCAATATCTGTTATAGGCAGGAGAAGTAATCAGCCACTCCATATTCAAATTGACTTTGATAAGTAGACTCCATTTGGACTTTCCTAGTGACAGAAACTTCATTAATGTTGAACATGAAATGAAAATGGTATTGGATATCATTTTTTTTCAGATATCACATGTACCTTCGAAAAACTGAAATATGTCACAACCATGTGTATGCATATTAGATGAGGGGATGTTGTCATCGCATCACAAGTCTTCCTTTAACCTGTGAAGAAGCTTTCTGTGAATTTCCTATTTATGAAATGGAGGAGAAAAGAAAGAAGATTTTGTGTTCAATTGTTGTTGGTGTAAGAACCGAGCTGAGGATGAAATCATCCCTTCCATCAGGAAGGGTACAATGTGTCCTCTCTTTCCAATGATCTCCTTGTGCAACTAAAGTTAAACAGAGATCTTGTTCCCTCTTAGACAAGTCTTCCCACCAAGGTCATTACCCACCAACCCCTGTCTGCATGCACTTGTCAAGGTCTTTCACCTATTTCTTAGCAACCTACCTCCCACTACTTCTTGCAGTCGAATACTAATAGTGAGGTCAAGGCTCTCTCAGACAGGTGTTTCCAACTGCTGGAAGTGTTTGATGGTTCACTGATCAGGTTTCGTTTTCCATGTTCCATTTCTTTCTTGAGATTTATTGATGACACCTGGATGTCACTCGTAGTGGGCGGGAACTTGTGGATTGTTTCTGTTGGTTCTCATTGTATGCAGGATATGGGATGAAACCTGCTCATTCCAGTTCATGTTAAGGAGCCTGGGATAATTGTTGCACCCCTCCTCGAGGGGCGTGTCACGTGTCATAATGCCTCCCGTGAGCCAAATATCTGATTACAGTCAATTTTGCCTTAGTCAAGTCAATTTTAGGCTGAAGTAATAGCTTCACTTTAGAGAAAATTTGACTTAGATGAGGGGTTAAAATCATAAAGAAAAGAGAACTTGAAAAGACCTTCCACTTAGGTGATTATTCAATGCCCCGTCACTGTACAGGCATGCTAACCTTGAAACATTAAACTGCACATGACTTGAATATGAGACCATCCTGAAGCAAATAATTTTCACACAACAATAGATATATAATGTACTCTTAAATGAATCCCACCAGAATTGGAACAATCATCCCCCAGCATTCCCACTGATTCCCACTGATCAGTTACAAGCCATCCCCTTTAAGCAAGGTTGACTGTACTTCTTCAGTGAATGTGCTAGACTAGGTGTGGCATCAAAATGAGTGTTCTCCTCAAAATCCAGCTATTTCTCCAGGTTGCGTGCACCACATCTTCTAAAACCTACCAATCATGTCAGCGAAAGAGACACTGCTGATTCCCTGTGCTTCATTATCAAGAGACTGCCCTCCACCCAACTTCTCTTAGCTTATATTTGATGTGGTTGTACTACTGGCTGTCTTGCCCAAGCTAAAATACCAATTTATCTACAGATTTCTTCATAAAGATTTTCTTCTTGACAATAAGTTCACTTCCCCCTCATCATCTTTCAGTCCAACAAATGTGACATTCACTGGGTCTGAGCTGTCATAAGTTAGTAACATTCCACTGACTCTGACATCTTCCATGCAAGTGTGTTGCCTCATTTTTTCTTCTGTTTTTGCACTGAAAATGTATCCATGTTTCCATTTAAGTGTCTTCTTACATAATTTATACACAGTGTGTAGCTGCAGCATAGAATGCTTCTTTATTTTTTAGTATTGATTCTGAGCTGGTGCCGTAGTGTCTGTATTTGGACTGTGCTTTATAATGAATATGATTCCAGTGGTACTCACTTTCATTACCATCTATTGATTCTGATGAAGGCCCAGGTCACCCTTGTCTCTATTTTTGTCTTGTGATGTTGCTTCGTATCTGTTTCTATCTTTGGATCCTGTTTCCCAGCCTGGTTCACTATTTGCCTCCAAGTCCTGAACTGATTCCTCAAGGATGGTTGGCTCATGATGCTGTTTTCATGGTTCTCTCTCTCCATCTTTTGATGCCATTTTCCCGGCTTGATTCCCCCCTTTTCCTTTTTTTTTTTTTTTTTTTTTTTTTTTTTTTTTTTTTTGATGCTGTTTCCCGGCCTGGATACACTTTGTCTGTACATATCCTAGTACTCAATTTAATGATACTTCTATTCATTTTACTACTTATTCAGAGCATGCTACTTCTACAAATGTAAAAGAAGAGAAAAAAATAATCATACTTCTAATGATGCAGCACTGGAATTAGGAGATGAAGATATCTGCTAAAGGCTAAATTTACAAAAATAATATTATTATCCTGTATCTCCAGCTTTAATGGAATGTCCATGAGTTGTGGTTTGGATACCATACTCATAGTTTGGATTTTAAGAGTGGTAAAGATTATGGAAGTGTAACAACATCAAACTTTCATGACAGACATCTGTCACTTTAAGACTACAATCAATCTGTGTATAGAAGGATGAGCAAAGTCACCTTAATTCTTGTCCTTTCTGTCACCTCTTATGAGCTCTATCATCATAGATATTAGTGAATGAGTGAATTTCCCCCCCCCCCCCTTCAGATCACGGTTGACGATGGCGCGATTGTGGCAAAATTTTGCCTGAACATAGAGCCGGATGTCAACTACAAGATTACATGGTCATACAATACGAAAATATTGATTTTCTATTTTTAGTAAATTGATTATGCAAATTTATGCATGAAATTATATTTTCACCTGTAACTCCATTAAAAAGACTGGAGGATTGCTAAATTTTTGTGTCAGAATTCCTCAAGACACATTTAACAATTTTCTTGTAAAAAAAAAAAAAAAAAAAGCACGATCGAAGTCAATTTCTTTTGTTTTTTATTTTTTGTTAACTTCTTATGTATTTTATTGTTTTTCGACCTTTTGTTTTCTATTGTTTTTTCCCAAAAATTTGTTGCAGGCACTTTTTCAAGCTTATCTACATCCGATATGATTAATTTCAATTATTTGAAGTTGAAATAATCTAATTTATGTCAATTTAACAAATAAACACAATTTGCATAATTGGATTTGCACACGATATCATGAATTTGAGCTGTTTTCAGGTTGACATGCATATGCAAAACATTACATAATTTCAGAACGGTGTACCCTGACATTGCAAATTTGGTCTCAAAATATGCGGGGGACTTCAATGAATAAAGTGATGAAACGACGCGGCAAAATCTTTGCGCGTTGCGGAATCGTGGTGCAAAATGTCGAGGGTTAAACTTTGCAGTTATCAGCGCCAGGTCCATTTCTGTGAGAAAATTTGTGTAAAGTGGACATTTTTGCGGTGGTGAAATTTTTGCACATTTTGCACAACCAGAAACTAGAGCAAAAATAAAAGCACACAAATAGTTTTGCCTGTTGAATTGATGTATTGATTCCGCGGAATTAAAAGCACGCGAAACTCTTCTATACCTGGCCGAGCGCGAAAAATTAGTCGCGCAAAAATATCCACTTGTACAGTATGTGGATGAGACCAAAGTCACTGTGTTGTGTACAGGTGTGAAAACTGTAAGCTCCTTACCTGTCTTTATTTGTCTGATTTTGGTGAAAGTTTTGCTATTTACTAAAGTCAACTTGTATATGGATTGGCATTGCGCTTGAGAAAGCCCTCTTTACATAGTCTTTGTCAAACCTCCTCTTTTTCGTAAATTTAATACTTTTTCGTAAATTTAATACTTTGAATATATTTGATTTGTATACTTATAATACTGCTGTTTTGGGATTTTATTATTTCAAAGATATGTTACCTCATTATATTTCATGTATGTTTTCAACTAATAATGAAATTCATAAATACAATACACGAAATTGCAATAGATTTCATATGTGGGTAGTAAAAACAAATCTGGTTTCAAACTCCGTACGTCACCAATTTCCGTTAATCTGGTATTCAATTCCTGGAGATATTTTTTCACGCAATAGCCTGTCCTCATTTAAGAAATTTTTGAAAATATACCTTCTAGCAAATCACACATAGTCATAGTCAATTTATCATATCATTTGTCTTATGGTTTTGTTTTGTTTTGTTATGTTATGTTTTGTTGTATTTGTTGGTTTTCTGTCCATGTCTACACTTTGTACCTTAAAAATCAATTATTTTGTGCATAATCGTAAGGGAACTTACTTCACAAGGCCTTTTGGCTTTTCTCAAGCTCTCTTTTTTCATTTTCACTGTTATATGTAAATGATTGATTATCCTTTTGTGTATTGTAAAATCCAATACTGTTGTATTGTTTTATCCGAAAATGAGATGAATAAATGAATTGAATTGAATTGAACCTCTTCTGTAAAAGGCATCCAGTATCAGAAATACTTATGCCAGTCTCAAAACTTCCAGCAGATTCCTAGCAGTGAAAATTACATAATCCTTAAATTTATAATTATTAAATATATGTGATGCTGTCTTCCAGTCACTTCTAGCATATATGTCTATGTCATAGAAATTTATGATCAAGAATTCATTGTGGGTACTAGCTGTCATTGAAGGCTGTATCATTTAGAAACCACTATGATGAATGTAACTGAAGTGCTAATATCTTTGGATCTATAAAATGGCAAAAAGTTATCATTCAGTGTAATTTACTTTGCAAGTTATCACCTCTTAATATAATTTAATTGCCTTTGTGGTTCCTTCCTATTTCACATCTTATTGAGAATAGTCTTTTATGTAGATATTATTGTATGCTGACACACTTTTTAGTCATGATCCACTTCATATTATATTTTGTATCTTGCTTAATTTTTTATGTTTTGTTTTTGTTTGTTTGTTTGTTTGTGTTTTTTTTTTTTTTTTTGCTTAGTATGTGTATAATATCAATGTCAAGTGACATAGTATGTATAAATAAATGTGCTTGAACTGTCCGTTGTATCTCGAGTTTAAGATCGATGCAGTTTCAGTAATTCAATTCAATTTCTGGAACTTGTGTGTGTTGCTAGCAATGACTGCATTTTTTTGTCAAAGGGCAGGCTTCCAGTCGAGGAAATTGAAAAATGTTACCCCGGTAGAAGCCGTTTCCCTCATTCATGCTCCCAAGTGGCCCCCCTGGATGCGGCTATGTTTGATCCCACATTTCACCAGCATCTCATTCCACACGCAGCCAGGTATCGGAGGAAAGGGATCGCCTCAAGGGTGTGTGTTACAAACAAAACCAAGCCGTAAATATCTCCCGTTGGGACTCGTCTGTTCTTAGCCCGTGGGGTTGTGTCTGTGTAGTGAGCTGTCAGTTCTGCTAGATGCCACTGACAGAGAACAAGTGGAAACTTAACCTTTGGCATGCCACACAAAGACATGCACACACTTTCTAACATGCACACACACATAACACACACACACACACACACTAGGCTTGACATATACTCTTTGTGAGAATATAAGGATTGCATTAATATACCAGCAACAACCACTTACATAAGCTGATGATAGCCGATGATGAGTATGTACGCCCATGATTTTTTATCATGGCTCAGTACTTATACATCGATGTAGGGCAATTTGTCTAGCAGCTCTTCTAATTTGCTCTTAATACAAATGCATGTCTGAATACTATGCAAGGGAGAGATCGTTGTGGTTATACATTTTGTGAGCTTTTCTAGCACTAAATTGCTCCAAAGTTTTTTCTTATTAATATATTGAATCAGAGAAGCCCAATGTAAACCAATGCATGCATACAGTATCAGATTTTATGGATTTTTTTTTTCTATCTCTCCCTCTCTTTTCTCTTTCTCTGTCTGTCTATATATCATCTGCGAGAGGAGCAGATGTGCAGGTATCAGATATTTGTCTCTCTTTCTCTTACATCCCGCATTTTGTGTCAAGGATGTTTGGACAAGGTGTCCAGACTGCCTGTAAAAGAGACATGCCGAGCCGATAAGATTAGCATGGCACAAAGAAAGATGATATGTTTTCACGGCCCAACCTCTTCTTATTGTCCTCCAGTTTTTTTTTTTTCTCTCTTTTTTTTTTTCAACTGGAGGAGGAATGGGCAGGATGCTAAAAGAAGCTCTGATTTTGAGACACAAACTGTCTTGAATTTCATCAGGGAATGTTGGGCTGGCTGGCTGGCTGGCTGGCTGGCTGGCCATTGTTTATATCTGTGTCTGCATTATCGTAATTGCCGCTGCTGCTGCCTATGGTGTCGAGAGGAAAGTCTCATGTTCTCATTTATAGTGGCTTATAAATGCATTTCCAGTTCAGGAGCATTGGAATTGATTTTGTGAAAGCTCTGTCAAGTCCAGTGCAATGTGATATTCATGCATGCACCATTTAACCCTAACTAGGCCGGGGGGCCTAGGCCCCCCCCCCCCCCTCGACGTTCCGCGCGATGTATCGCTAACGTGAAAAGCACGTTCGACGGCCGAGATCTGGAGGGGGGGCCTGGGAGGCCCCCCCCCCCCCTTTTTGAACTTTTGAACACGTTTTCCAGTCGGAGAAATGTTTTTGGTGTATTTTCCCTTATCCCCTATATTCTCTGTCGGGGTTGGGGAATTTGTTTGTAGACAAAATGAAAATGAACATGATGAAGGGAAGAAGACTCAAACACCATCATTTTAGTTTGTAGTTGACACATAAAATGTTTCAGTTTCTTTCTGCATCAAGAGTCAGAGCCATGAATATGACAAATTGGTCCTTGAATGGTCCTTGAAATGTCCATAGATTTAAACCCTGAGTTGAACCTCATGCAGTCAAAGGAAAAGTTTATTCACACATGGAGATTCAGTGAATGAAAAAAAGACAAATGAAATACTCAGTTTGGCAATCCTTTCAAAAATTATGAATTGATAATACACTATGTGTCGCCCTCTTTTGGTGAAAACTCTACAACCATGGTGTCACACAATTAGGAGGATGTAGAGAAAGTACAAAAGCTATGAAGAATGATATTTGTTGTGACAAATGTTGGTAGCAGGCCAAAGGAACCCATGTCTTTCATTCAAAAATACGTAATTTACATATTCATTTCTCCTACAGTGGCCTTACAAATTGTTATGATCCACGTTCCAGTCTGGAGGGGCAGCACATAGAAGTAATTTTTGAATGGATTGCTCAATTTCATTTTTAAATTTTGACCAATCTGTTTCACAAATCTCCCCCACATTTGATATATATGCATATATACGTTTGGTTGAACTTCCCCTTTAATGCTCCATAAATGGACACGTGTATTTGCCATACGTGTCCGTCGTCACATAGAGAGACAATGATTTAGAGAGGTATATGTTGGGAGGATCATAAATATGTGATTTATGGTTGTTTTATTAGCCTGATGTGCAAAATTTCCTGCCTGGAGGTTTATCCAGGGAGAGACTGTGCCCACAGACAGTACTTAGCATGTGACCCAGCTAACTGAATAGACCTCCCACCCCCCCCCCCCCCACACACACACACACACACACACACACACACCCTCTGGAAGCCCCAGGAATGAAAATTGTGTCATACACCTTCAGATTTTCCAACAGCTTTTCATAAAAGTATAGGGCTGAAATCTAGAATGTTTTAGCCCAGATGACCAGGTGTTTTAAAATATGACATATCAATGATTCACAAACAATTGTATTCATCTTGATGATGAAATAAGGCATCCTGATTAGTCAACATGAATATCATTAATATGTCTCAGTGATAGAATATGATTTAAGTTGTTTTGTCAAAGTTGTGCATACTAGTGGTGAGAAGATTTTTTTTTTTTTTTTTATCTTTTTACCAGTGTACTTTAAGCATATTTGTAGGTATGCATGTCATTCAAATTCATAAGAGGAGTCATTCCCCCTGGTCATCTTTTTCACCATTATTTATACAGTCAAACTTACCAGAAGTCAAATCTATTTAGACTGAAGAAATAGCTTCAATTTAGAGAAAATTTGACGTACGAAGGATTAAAATCAATAGAATATAAAGAGACTGGACTCGAAAAGACTTTCAACTTAGGCGATTATTCAACTTATGCGAGGTCAACTTAAGCAAGGTTGCCTGTATTCTTTTAATCACAAAACTCAGTTCATTGGATAGGCAAATCACAAGCTATACCTGTACCAGAATTTGATGACCATGGAGCAAGTAAGCATGTGTAAAGTCTGAAGGCATTATTAAACTCCTGGCCTATAGCAATTATTTTATGTTCATCCACTCTGTGGTAAGGTTAATCACATATGATATTAGACTTCCTGCTGTCATCCTGTATTTCCTCCAGGTGAAATCCAGAGAACCATCAAATGGTTGGGGAGGTGTAATTGTAGTAACAGACATGTGCGTAACAATCCTTCCTCATCCAGTTCTATTGTAACACATTTAATGTTTAGCTGATTATTTGTGTGACAAAAATATGCCAAGTCCAAAGAGTCTCCCAATTTAGTTGTTGGTAACAGATGTGTTTTCATGTTCTTAAAAGTGACAACTTCCTTCAACCCATTAGTAACTGAACCGTCCAAAACCATCCATCTTTTTTGTTTTTCTTTGATAGTTTTATGCTTTACTATTTTTATTGTTTTCATGTTGAATATAGTTATGTAATTTGAAAGAGGTCAAAGGTCAACAGAAGTATGTCAGAATTATTTCTGTGACACATCATTCTGCTTTAAAATTCTTAGTAGGCTTCCAAATAAACTTAACTTGTGATTGATCAAAATAAACATGCAGTGAGTTATTTTACATAATTTAGAAAATTGTCGAAATTAGAATAATATTGCTTTACCTTCTAGGGAACCATAGGCCTATGTATGAAATCTTCAATCGCTAAAGGGTTAAAGACTACTGTGGATGGTCGTAGAATTGCTGTGAATTATTAAAAAAAAAAAAAAAATGCACTGTCATATCCATATTCACTCTGTGTTCTCATGTGGCATTACATTGGAATGATTATTGAATTTGTTGATTGCTTTATTGCTACATGGTGCTTCAAGCATGTACAGGAAAAAAAAAAAAAGAGAGGATCTTGAGAATACCATAATTTCTCACAAATGAATTCAGTAGAATGTTTTGAGGGAGAAAAAATCTTCAACTGTTGTGCCAAATGGACTGTGAGGACCAAAAAATTGTGACAGTTGCAAGGATGTGCACTATTTCCTGAGGCATCTGTCAGTCAAGAGGGGAGGGGGTGGGAATGGAGTGGAGGATGTATGATGTAGAATATTATAGTATCATTGTTTCTGTAATATATACTTTTGTTGAAACTGAGAAGAAGAAGAAAAAAAAATCTTGCCGTATCAACTTGCCAGACTGGACAAACTCACAACCCATAACCGCATGATGTATAGCTGACACACAGCGTGCCATGTATTTATTTTCTCACGTCTTAATGTGAATGCCAGACATTCCTCCTTTCTTCTGTATTTATCATTCATTTCCACCTCCTTCTTGCCTTGGTGCGAGTGAGGTTAAGCCATATGACTGAGCAATCACTCTGTCATGACCTAGGAGTATATCAGAGGTGCAGTACATTGCACTTATGCATCTCACTCACTTAATAGTCTTCAGTACGCACCATTCTAAAAGGGGAATACACCTTGAACAGCCATTTGAGACTTTGTACCACCTGTTCTTTGTGCAAATATGACAAAGATTTTCATTTGCACATCAATAACAACGTTACTCTGATATATCTATGTTATCTTTCAAGTGTTCTCGTACAGTACAGCACACTTACATAGTTGAACTATAGAGCCATGTGAATTATGTTGCGTAGGAAATGATAAATATGGGTAGCATTCTGCAGTACAATGCCAACATCTAGTCATTGCGGTAGTTGCTTTTCTTGAAGATATTCATTCCAAGTTAATTATGATATATATTTAGAATGCCGTTAGAACGTCAGCGTTGCTCAGCTTTTCCAACGTTTATCCCATTTTGTCAGGTATGTTTTACCACCCTCTGTCCATACATAATGAGATGTGTTTCACTTTTAGCCATTCATTTTGAACACATATTAAACTGAAAAAGAGCAACAAAAGTCAACTCCAGCCAGGGATTTTCAAGTGCAAAGTATGACCAAACAAAAGGATAAATGCAGACATATCCACTTTACTTTGCTCTAAAAGCTGCACATTCATGAAAACAGTCAAAGGTAGTACTTTAATCAATTCACTGTGAACACAGGCCAATCCACTATCTGCTTTTTTTTGCATGTCCTGTCAATCTTGAATCACCAGATTCTATTCAAATATATACATACATCACTGCATAGGAGATAAATATCACGTGTATACATTTTCTGTCACTGGATAAGGTAGACATTACCAGCACTGTTTGTGAATAAATTACTAAAACCTACCTCAGGAATCAATCACTGCACATCAATTTGTTACACGTATTGAAAAATATATTATATGCTAAACAAATAGACTTGTCAATTTGTATAGTCACTGTATACAAATCAAAAATGACTCATCAAATCATTTGATAAAATTTACATATATATATAATACACTGGGACATCATTCAATAGTTGAAAACAGTAAAAATTATTTGTGTGGATTATGTTTTCACTATAGGCAAGTTAAGTGCTGCACCTCATGAGACAAATCTCAGATATTTTACAATAGGTCATACCAATCAAGTTCTGTCTCATAGCGCTTTCAATGTCTGTGATATTGCTCACTTTTATACCATGTAACAAAATTATGAACCCAGATCTCCTTTCTAGTGCAGTAGACTATCTGTCCTCAAAATTCTCTAAAATGACATAGACAAAAATTAACAATGCTGCATAGCGTTTTTCTCTATACTCTAAGCTATTGATGTAGTTTGTCAAAACATAATGTGAAATTCCGGTTAACACTTAAGAGGGATATTATTTCATCTTTTATTGAAGCAAAAACAAAGCAAGAATCAAGCAAACAAACAAACTAAGAAAAAAAACCTGTCTATTATTGACAGCTGCAGCACATTAGACTGGGGATGCCCAGAAATGAACAGTTACATGAAACACAATCAGAACCTGATCGTATTCATGCCACTTGAAGAACATGTCAGGTACTTTTCTTTTCAGCACCACATGTGAAATTTTGATAATCCATTGCTTTTGTCAAATGCCATCCTGCCTAAAGAGATTATGACGGGATTTCTTCAGTGCATGTGACATAAGCCTTCCTGTCAAAATGAAATGAGCAAAAGCGATCATCTCCGTAAGCTGTGCCACACAAAGTTTTGCATGTTGCATCTCGTTCAGCTTTTCAATAGAAGCCGGGAATTTTCTGCGCTGCTTAGTATCCTACGGACTGTATAACTCAAATGATGAACTAGCGAACTAGCTGTAACCCCTTAGAAGATCCCTGCAGATTCATCAAGATTCCGAGAGTGATCTATCTACTTGCGGCTTCCCACTTCCCTCTGAAGCTCCTCAATTACGGGATTGCTCCTGTATTTCTGGTTCAGAGTGAGGAACTGTAATGCAAGAACAGAAAAGAAAAAGGAGCATATATAATTTCTGTCAATTTTAGGACTATGAAATTTAGGATGTAAAGTACATTTTAGATGTATATTAGAGTATATATGTGTGTGTATATACACACATGCAGATATTCTCAAATGCACAGACATAAAATAATTATTATATATATATATATATATATATATATATATATATATATATATATGTAAATATATGTATACATATATATGAAAAAAATATATATGTACATGTATATATAATATCTCAAAAAATATATAATTTATGGTAAAATATTGTGGTTTTGTAGGCCATTTATATCGGAAAAATAAAATATTGCACCACCAAGTTTTTACCATTCAGCGTTAACTAATTTAATCTGAAACTCAAACACTTTAGCCATGCTACGTCTGTAAGTTGCAATTGGAGAGCACTGTATTGAACCCCTACTGTTGTAGGAAGGGTTACAAGTTGTTATTCTGAAGGTTCGTTATTCCAAAGGTTTGTTAATTTGAAAACTGAAAAGAGGTTTGACAGAGCTTACTCCAAAAATCTGAAAATGAAGTAAAGTTTGTAATCTGAAGGTAGTATGCACTGAAATTGGGAACTGTCAGATTAAGGATATTTACTTCAATTTAAGATCAATAAACCTTCAGAAGAACAAACCTTACTTCATTTTAGGGATTACGAACCTTCAGAATAACGCCATCAATGTTTGAATTAATGAATGCTTTCTGATTTTTGGATTAATGAACCTCTGGGTATGTGAGATTTGTGTGCTTCAGAATATTGAACCTTGGGAATAACAAACCTTATTTCATTTTCAAATTAATGATCCTTTAGAATAATGAACATCACCAGTTGAAAGTTATGATGCTTAAAATAAGAGCACTCCATCCTACCTTCTGTGGCTGGTTTTCCCTGACCTTGACCCAGGGATGTGGAGTGGACTTCTTGAAGATCCTGTCGATGAGATAAAAATTAGTTTAGCAAAAAGTTGTGTGTGTGTGTTGGGGGGGGGGGGGGGGGTTCCGTTTGTATTATATATCTGGTACCTAAAAATCTTCACTCTTGACCTTAAAAGAAACACTATCTACACACTTGTCAATTGTCAAACATTTTGCTCACATGATATATAATTAGTATAACCTGTCCATCAAAGATTACCCATACTAATCAGAGAGATATATGACATTGTGTATCTACCAGTATTGAGTATTCAAATTCCCAAGAGTGATCAGTGATCTTTGTACAGTGGGTATTAATGATATTAGAGGGTAACACCCCCAAAAAAAAAAAAAAATAAATAAAATAAAATAATAATAATAATAAAAGGAAAAAATAAAAAAGAATATAATGATATTAGAGGGTAACACCCCCCCCCAAAAAAAAAATAAATAAAAAAATAAAAAAGAATATATATGTATAATAATAATAATAAATAAATCAATAAATAATAGCCACCAACCATGCTCTCTTTGTTAGAACCCTTATCGCATTTGCGTTACATGTGTTTTTACACTCATTGGAAACCAGAATTGTTTACTTAAAAAGACGATGTCGCGTTTGTAGTTGATGTAGATGGTGATCTTGATGGTGATGGTTAGTCTGTAATTTCTTGCTGTAGCATTAGCTGCTTGTGTGAGATGTAAGAATGAACTCCCTGTTGAATTTCTCAGCTTTTAATTTGGAATTTCATCTGTACAAAGGAAGCATTTATTCTGCAAAAGTTAGGTGTTCGTCATCAAAATGGATCAATTTTTAAGGAATTTTGGTCACATACTTTTACATACATATTTTAAATACAATGACCTGAACAGCCCATTTCTATGTCATATCCAGTGTTTTCATTACTTCTCATACCTATAGGCCTACAAAAGTGTCTCAATATAAATTATAAACATCAAAATTACCATGATATTTCCTTGAATAAAGTATGTGCTTGTGACAATCGAGCTAATCATTTTTCACAATATCATGGAAGAGACTTGACTTTTGTTGAGATATAAGATGTTCTTTTTAAATGAAATGAAATGAAATGAAATTTATTCATATTCCACATAGTGGACATTATATGATAAAATATACAGGCTATAACACATAGTGGATATAATATCAATACTATACAGAGTATATAACATGTATATACAAAATATCGTGATATTCTGAGATAAAATCACACCATGTACAAATGTGGAGGGGACTACTTAGAAGCACTGCTTGTTAAATGTAGTCCCCCTACATATTATAGACAAAATAGTATCAAAGATAAGGCTGAGTGGAATAACAAAAACACCATATATACACTATTTACAAGGGCACAATTATGAACCGTACTATGGATATACAATAAGTCATGTATATGTTACAAAGCACAGGTTTATGTATAAAGTGTTTACAGTGTACATTATATACCATTAGAATAATGAATGAAACAGAAGATAACCTTCCGAGTATACTTAATGAAAGTACTTCTAGAAAACATTGATTGAAGTATACATACGTTTTATTACCATAAAACTGTTTATCAATACTTATCAAGAAACAAAGTTTTGAGCTTATACTTAAAGCTATTCAAGCTCTGAGCTTGTTTTAGTGAACGATCAAAGGAATTCCAAAGCTTAGGACCAGTAAACATGAAATTTCTGTTACCGAAACTAGTTCTATTTTTAGGAAGATGATAATCATTCGCATTCCTTGTTGAGTAATTATGTATAACATTATTTTTTCGAAACATTTCTTTAAATACAGCAGGGGTAGCGTTAATTTCTACATTGTACATAAAACAATGTAGAACTGTTGAACTGTACTTTTATGTTGAACTGTACTCTCAAACAGCAACAAACTCATTTTCTCAGGCTTAGACTAAATTCTTGAATGTTCTTGTCCTATATTAAACACATGCAGTCTTCCATTATTCAATTGACTGGTCTGTTTCTTCATGTCGAAAGCAAACTAGACAAGAAAAAAAGGAAGTCACCAACTAGTGGTAAACATATTCATGAGATCAGTATTCATTGTTGAGGTGAATATGTTAAAATTCCCCTCCGGTTTCAACGCCTCTTTGTTGCCATGTCTACAAGCCGACACTCCACAACATGTTACTCTTAGTGGGGTCCGAGTGTGAGCTGACTCCCCGCTGGGTTTGTAAATTGAAGATGTTGGGGGCATACTTTGAAACAGAAACCGATCCGCCGGCCAAGTGGATTGATTTCACTCGGAGTTTACGGAAGACATACAAGTGTACCTACCCCCATCATCTCCCTCCCTCTCCTATTTCTCACCATCTCCCCCCTCCCCCTCCTCTCCCCCCACTCTTTCTCCCTTCCCTCCTTTCTCACTTTCAGTTGCTATCTCTCTCTCTCACTCACTGTAACACTTCTCTGTTTCTATTTGCGCCTCATCAACCTTCCAATTTGATGGCATGCATGTGTACGTCAAGATTGAAAAGTGTACCAGGTATGCACACTGCCCAAAGAGAAAGGCATACTGATAGGCGAAAATAGAAAGACAGGAAAAATATAGTTGCATTGTAGCCATATATAATCAGAAAGGTACCGATATGCTGTAATATCAGTCTTATGTCTTTTAAATTCTCCTGTTATTTCAGTTAAGCTGATAAAAAAGGAGAAAAAAACTGAGAAAAGTTGTGCTACTCCTGTACAGAGATTTTTAATTTGATTTAATTTGATTTATTCTCTGTACTATATGGCACATCATTTACAATTCCTTCCCCCCCCCCCCCAGCAATATCAAACATAATAGGTGTATGTACGTGTATGGTACTACACACACTGGCTATTTTCTCCAATTTCAACCATTTTCCACTACACATACATCTGTGACATAATTACATGCATTATAGATTACCATACAGAATGGTTGCCAACAATCAGCTAAAAGCTTGACTCTTCGGTAACCGATGATACGACGACATTAATACAATGAAAGAAGGGGGTCAAACATGATGCTCGTGGAATAGAGGGATAGGGAGAGAGAGACAGAAAGAGTAAAGAGAGAGAGAGGGAGGTGATAGAAACCTCCTGATACTAGTCTTGCCAGATCAACTCGTAATACATACATGCATACATGCTCATGTTCACTACGTTCCACCATTCTACTCATTGTTACAGCTTTTTGCAGCATTGACGGGGAGACTGCCAATGGAGGGCAAGTGGTAGAGAGATTAGCCATGCATCATATACTCACGCTACATCTGTCTTCTTGAAGAGACTGTAGCCAGAGAAGGCGGTCGCCATCATACACACCGCGCTGACACAGAAGATCACAGGCACCAGCTGCAGTGAGATATAAAGGAGGAACCAGGAAATTGGGGAGAAAATGCATTATTGATTATTAAATTCCACTGTGTGGCTCTGAGACACAATGACAAAGAGAGAATGCCTTTCAAGATTATGGGAGGGGTGATATTATGTGTCTTGTGTTTGAATAAAGTCTTGATCAGGAGATCAAAGTTGATAATCAAATTACCAAAATGAATTGCTTTTTGACTAACCCAGAATGTAGACAGGTGCAACCTATCCTTATTTGTTTTCTTGAAGCTTCTTTGATTTTTTTTTCTCATCGATTGTATTTGATATCCTGAATTAGCAAGAATCTAGGAGACCCTGGTAATAAGAGCTCATTTTTTAGCCAGTTTTCCGCAATGAAATTTTTTCTAATTTTTTGTGGAGACTCCCAGATGATGAAAATTCACATTTTATTGAGATTTGGTCTGCACACAAATTCTTGAATACAACATCTAGAGTTTGAATTATCAAGGCACTTTCATGTCAGTTTAGAGGAAAGAATTTGTAAATTTAAGAAAAATAACAACTGGCATTATACATATTTCAGATTGGAATTATGGCATGAAGCAGGTGTGTGATGTAATATGATTCATATTGTTTTTCCAAATTTTACTGATTACAATGATTGCATAAACTTGTTACATCACTGGAATTGAAAGTTGTGTTTTTCAATCAATTGCTCATCCATATGTATTTCCAAAGGTTGTACAGTGAGACAATGCCTATTCAGTGTAATTCAGAAATCGGTCTTTGTTTTCCAAGATTTGAATGTTACATGTATATGTATTTGAGTTCAATTCAAAGCTGAATATCAAGAGATGATAATTGGAGTAAACCGAAACTCAATTTTTTTCCCAGTAATTTCCATATTTGTTTTTATTTCAATTTACTCATGGACCATTTGTATTATTACTGTACACAGTAGAGTTTTTGGAAGTGAAGTTTTACTACGGAAAACATTTTTGATATAAATTGTGCTTTCTGCTGACGTCCTGTGGCTTCAACATCATATTTGTGGTTAAAGTGGAACAAATATTGACACAAAAGGTATCCAATTCTGTAACATTATGGGAGGTGAAAACAAAATAAAGTAATGAAGATACCTCAAGTACTGTAGTAAAAGCCTTCATGCTTGGATGTACACTTTCTTTTTCTTTTTTGACTTAAAATTGCACAATTGAGTTTTGGAACATATCAGTACTATTAATTGAGCTTCCTTGTTCCGTATTCTAGATTGAAATGGCAAATACCTCCGCCAGTCATTTCTTTTATTCCACATCTGACTATGTTGCCCCTTTTAGACCACAAACAGTGACGCATGCATGACAAATATTGAATGAAGGGATGCATCAACTTTCAAGTTTCTAGAAAGCTGGAGAGTGCACTCCATTATACAAGAATGATGTACATCCTGGTCAAAGAAACTAATAAATGCAAACATGGTAAGCAAACTTTTGTGTGTTTGCTGTTATGCGGTGATTTCAATTATAAGTTATATGAGCTTCACCTAAGCTGTTTATGAGCCGAAGCTGTTGTATGAGCTTCACCAAACACACACATTTGTGTGTGTTTGCTGTTATGTGGTGATTTCAATTATAAGTTGTATGAGCTTCGCCAGAGCTGTGTACATGAAACTTATTGTTATCATGCACTTGAAGCTCGAGTCCGTCTGACAAGCCCATAATGGTCTGACGAAACTTGTATGTTTGTGCAAATGCTTCAATAATCTTCAGGCAAAAACTGTTCTGTGAAACCCCCGATACTTGGTAGTAGTCACCTGAGTAATACCAGTGCCATCAATCACATATGAAGAACTTTGCCCATTTGTTTTGCTTTCGTATGATTCTACATTTAGTCTTCAAGATTCATACAGTCCAGTCTGCAAGGGTTTATGTTAACATATACATTTGTAGTACTGTACATGTTGGTTGATCCATAGCATAAATCCAAGTTTTGCAACTGCAGTAAAGCCCTAGTGAACCACTTCAGTAGTCCACAGTAATACTGTGTCTTTTTTCCCCATTTTTATTTATCTACCACAGCCAGTGTTACCCATGTATTAAAGATATTGTATGATACATACAGTGTACTCATTAATGGTTTGAGATAGTCCAATTCAATCACATTCCAAAGGTGTATTGCAGTGTACACTAATGTACAAGAAGTACACAATTGACCTTGATGACTTTCTTCTACATTTTTTTTTACTTACAGCTGATGTTATGTATTCAAGAAAATGTATATACAGTATCTTATATCTTTTTTATGAATTGCTACTTTATCATTATTCACCCAGAGTGTATGAAAATGATTATTTATTAAATATTAAAGGCTTGCAAAGCAAATAAAAGGAAATGTGTGTGTATTATATCTATTATTTATGGGTATGCATACTATACGTGTGTTCTTGACTGTCAAGGATACTGTAACGAAGAATTTGACTTGGAATTTTAAACACTTTTATATTAGCAAACTGTATACACATGTGCATCCCACAAATACATTTGGAAGACTGCCTCAATTCTGCTTACTCTTATTTGCACTTGACAGTTATTAAAAAATGTATAAGTTATTTTCAGTTTCCAATTGAGAAATTGATTAAAAAAAACTCTTGAAACCATATTAAAGCCAAAAGGAGCGGTAAAACTCCATGTTTTTTGTTTTGTTTTTGTGTTGGTTTTTTTTTTTGTGATGGCAACATCACTGCTCTCAAATATTTAAAGTGTTCCCTTCAAAAATTGAGATTCTCACCTCATAGTTTGCCATTCCCTTGAGCCTCGCAACGATACCTTGACCTCCGATCCCGTGGCCCATTTTGGTCTGCTTGGAAGAGAGCTGAAAAAGATAAACATGAGAGCACATTACGTCATAATGTGAATGCATGCCCATCTATTTGTGTATGTGTGTGTTTGTGTGTGCATGTGTATGTGTTGTGATTTGCACATCGTGAAATATTTATGACTTGTCTGTGATTCATCTTTATTTGTACTGTATGAAATTTACATGACTTGTATGGCTTTATAATCTTTAACATTGAGATCCAAGTGTTCATTTCTTGACAAAATACGGAAAGGGTTATAACGAGACAGTATGAAAAGCAGTGAGGAGTTTTTGTAAAGAACGCTTTTAAAGTTCTCGTTTACATGAAAAAAATTATAACACTCAAATCATTCAAACTATGGAGCTACGTGAATATTAGCTCCTTGTTCAAACTAAAGCAGCATGAGACTTCTATTTGTTTCGTTTGAGGGTTTTTTTTTTTTGCCACCTTCGGTTGAATAAAAAGAAAACATGCTTATGCGATCTTAATTTTGTTAGACGTCGAAAAAGCTTCAAGCATTGTGATTTTGTTTTTATTCGTGTTGGCTGATGTGCTATAATCCATTTACCCTGCATACCGCATGTCGTTTTGCTTCTGGGTATAAAATGAGAGAGACAACGGATGAGGCCGTGTGTGTATAATCTGTGTGTGTATGTGTGCGTGTGTTTTTGTTGTTTTGTTTTTTTTTGTGTGTGTGCAATAATGCAACATGGGTGTTGTATATTATTACTCGTGTTTGCTGAAAGACATCACCTGTCGATCAATTCACGTTGAATGGGAGAACAAACGGTGCCTACTTCACCCAGGAGAATACTTATCAAATAATTTCTGACAGCTTGTAAGATGACCCACCACCAGCCATTCAAAGGCTTTCCCTATTTGCCCAGCATCCCCAAAAGCTAGTTTCAACAATACAATTCAATTCAATTCAAGGTTATATTCATTATTTGTTTCATACGCGACAAGAAGGGACGAGTGCAATTTCACTGATGAACAGGCAAAATTAAACATAAAAAAAGATACGCTGTCGAATGAAATCTGATATGTGTGGCATCATCGACATTTCTTTGATTAAAGTGTGAGTAATACCTATAAACAAACTGGAAATGCATTTTTGGCCAATAAATTACGTGTTTATTTAACTCAAATTTTTGGCGTCCCACGCCTTGAACAGGAGTCTTGAAGAAATAAAGGCGTGGGACGCCAAAAATTTGAGTCACCTTGAGATAATTATGATTTATTGGCCAAAAATGCATTACCAGTTTATTGTTGTTTTTGTTTTTGCTTTGTGGAGCCAATAAAATGTCAGCAGATTTATGCATACATAATCATTATATTTTATTTTATCATATATATTGTATTTTATCCGTATATTGTATTATATATTATATTATATTATATTATGTTATATTATATTATATTATATCATGTTATATCATATACATATTACATTATATTAAACTGAGAGAAAGAGAGAGAGAGAGAGAGAGAGAGAGAGAGAGACGGATTAATACATAGTTATAGACAGAAAAGAGATAGACAGAATTTGATTAAGCTATTGCTCCTGACTCTGCGATGCACCAGAACTCATCGATGTACCTCCACTCTTATGCCGTTGAATAAAGAGTGGGTGAAGGTCATGGGTAAAGAAGACACAGCCAGACAAACAAGTAGAGAGAGAGACAAACAGAGAGACAGACAGAGACAGGGAGAGAGATTGGTCCTCTTGACAGACGCGAGAGAGAAAAACAGTAGAATAGATTGCAGCGCCACGCAATTTTCTTGACTAGGGCTCTGCAATTCCCATTCCGACTCTATTTCAGATTTAAATCTCTCTACCTGGCGTCAACAGATTCTCCTGATAAAATTGCATTCCCTGATTTCCATCACAGGGGAGACTTAGATCTTGGGTCGATAGCTAAGGTAAGAACAAAAGAATAGAAAATAATCTTCGCATTGTTTTTCGAAGAACGCGACAAAACAACAGTGCTGTATATACATACAATCGAATTAATCGTAATTTTGATCATAGCTTGTAGATCAGTTTCTTATCATGTGGAATGTCTCAAGCTCTCCATTTCATTCGCACCAGTATACGTCTTTCCCCTTTCTTACACCATCGAGCGCTCCAAGAATACATTATCTGCATGCTGTATAATCATCTGTTTTGGATTTTGTAAACAACTCGTTGAGGAAAATATGGTCTGATGAGGAATGACTGTATAGCAAGAATGATCACTACAAGTTTTGAGAAGCAGTGCAAAGATTACGTCAGCGGTTATCGAAACTTTAAAAGGAACGATACAGTTTCGGAAAAGATGGGGTTTGAGGTTTCCAACGTTTTTTAATGATGATTTTTTTTTTTTTTTTGTGGAGATAATGAGAAACCTCTTATGAAATATGAAAGAGCATATACTTCTAAGAGGAATTCAAAGTTTGTTAGATTGAAACTTGTTGAAATGGCTGAGATATCCGAAACAAATAAGCAATCCTAATAAAATGTGAGACCCACCTTTTATTAGGATTGCTTTGTTTTACTTTGTTTATGGATAACTCACCCATTTCAAAACCGTTTTTCACCCGATGAACTTTGAATTCCTCTTAGAATTTTAAGCTTCTTAACGTTTCATAAAGTGGTTTCTAGATATCTCGCAAAAAGTTAAAAGCTGAATTCTTACCTCAACCATGCACTTGTAGCTCGTAGCTCCTAATTAATAGTTTTGAGTATTGGCAAAAATCTCACGTAACTTTACATGTCGCTTCAGCTGTATTTTGTTCTCCACTCTTCTTGCATAATTATAAAGCAGTTTCAATTGATACGCATCTTATACTCGTGTCACGTTAAACTTCCAATTTTCCAAGCGAAGCTTCCTAACATCTTTTCGCGCGCACACACACAGAAACACACACACAAATACAACAGAAACAAAAAGGGGGTGCAGAAGACGACTTAAGTTATATTGCCAAGCTTTCTTACTTCATTAAAGATAAATCGAATAACTCGTAATCAGATCTAGTGATCAAATCAATGATGGTAACATTCAAATGTGCAGCTTCTGCATGCAGGCCTAGAGTTTCATATATCGCCCATTCTTCGCTGCATAGAACCACGCTTAAAGTAGATCTTTAAGTGTGACCGACTCCTGCTTTATCCGCTGCATTTAAATCGACAGGACTAGTTGCAGTTAATAGCCCAAATAAAGCGTGCAGGGACGGCAAAACATCGCAACTGGACAACATATTGATCTTGGAAAAGAGCAAGATCTTGAGAAACTCCAGATACGTCTCGTCGTTAAGAGGAGCGAGAGATGAGAGATAAAGAAGGGAGACGAATCTTGCGTACTAGCAGGTACTAGAGACTGACTAGATTACACAAGTAACCTCCCACGCACGTCTATGATGACACACGTCAAGTAGATTTTTAATAGTTTCAACAGCATGTTTGGCAAGTGCGTTCGAGACCGTCGAAAAGATACATCGAAGGCGGTGATAAATTTAGAATATAAATTTTAGTTTAGATGAATTCATTAATCATATTAAAAAATTGAAAAATCAATTGATTACAATCTTACATTATTATATATTTTTAGGATATGCTATGGAACTTGCAAGAAAGAAAAGGCATGCATTCGCTCATACTTGATGACCAGATCGTGATATCATTTTACACATATAGAAAACAACACAAAAAAGTTGCATTTCTTTGATGTGAGGCGATATTGATTAAAAATTACGAGATTCACTTGAATAACTATATATAAAACAACACTAGCTATTTTCATCTGGCAGATCTAGTCACCCTTAAGATATAAACGGTGATACCAGGTATGGGATACCAGGGATGTGGCGGGTGGAAGGGGGGGGGGGGTGATACGTTAGTCTGTATTTCACGAAATGTCAAGTGAAGTCTCTACTTTCCCGACTACGACGCCAGAGTACTGTATTTAGATAGATCACTTTCTTTCATGTTTCTTTTTTGTTGCCCCCCCCCCCCCTCACGCCAATAATCTTACCAAGCGTATTGACACGAAGGGGCGAAGGGGGGAAGTACTGAAAGTGGGTTTACGTTAGATGGCCTCACGTGACATTGCCAAGGTGGCGCCAATAAAATTCTGAGCGGAATTCGCACGACAGACTTGTGATCTTCAGTCCTGTTAAAACATATACTTCTTGATCGTGGTTATTTTCGGGTGCTTTTCCCCCCGCACAGTAGGTACGGCAAATTATGTACAATGTATTCTACGAGAGTTCCACTTCAGCGTGTTGCATGATGCATGGAGTGCGGCGATAATGCAGGCGCGCTATCTTGGCGTATTTTCCTTTTTTTTTTCTTTTTTTTTTTATTTGAAAGGTGAATTTGAAGTGGATTGAAAAAGGGTACTTTATGTCTTATACTGAATCTCTGCACGTAAAATCTTCAGAGACCAAGTCCATTTCCGTGCGCAAATCTTTCTCTCTCTCTCTCTCTTAAAACAAAGTGCATGCGTTATGTGTGTGTGTGTGTGTGTGTGTGTGTGTGTGTGTGTGTGTGTGTGTGTGTGTGTGTGTAAATTTCGTTGCATGTTGTATAGTGAAGAGGCTAATGTATTTAAAGTTGAAATGCGTGCATGCTGTTAACAAAATATCTTATTATTTTCTTACGGCCATTTCCTTTTTCCTGCCCTTCTCCCCTCCTCCCCCCCCCCCCTCTCTCTCTCTCATGTATCACTTTACCTCTGTGTGCATACTTCTGTACAATTCCTTCTCAATGTTTCGATTATGGGCCCAAAGTTTTGATTTCTTTTGTACATACAAAATAGCTCTCACAGCATGGCCAACTAGCCCTCCTAAAGTAATGGAATCATGCTACATGCCTATTTCACATTTATTTCAAAAGAAAACAATAAAAAAGCGACAAAAAAGGAATAACTCCCTGTCCAAATAACAATGGGAACACGTCACATCACTAACACGTATCAAAATATTATAGTTGGTTATAGTTGTTATTCTGAAGGTTCGTTCATCGGAAAATGAAAAAAAAAAAAAAGGTTCCTTGTTAAGGTTAGTTAATCCGAAAACGAAAATGGTTTTGTAATTCTGAATATTCGTTGATATATACACACCTAACGAATCTTTTCATGTAATATATCTTTGTTTGTATAATTATCTTTTCATGACGGAAAAAGAAAAAAGATAAAATGCAATACAACCTATTTTTATTATGGGATTAACTAACCTTTTGGAATAACGAACCTCATTTCATTAATTTCGGATTGACGAACTTTCCGAACACCAAAAATATTCGTCGGACATGCTGAGGTAGTCTGCATGGGGGATTATTATTTAGCGCTTTGACCTTACAATGACCTCATTTTTTTCTTCTTCTTCTTCTTTTAAAGGAGACCTCCGGATGATTTTCAAATTTTTACATTTGAACATATATAAATTAGTTATACTGGGTACAGAGTTTGAGGATTTATAATGATTGGGATGAAAAATAAGAATGTTTTCGAAGTTTATAACAAATTGCAATGAACAAGGATGATGACATGGCAGCCTCACCATAAGAATGCATGAGATGTGGCTCAAGAAAGCAGCACAAAAGAAGAAGGCATGCATAGATTACACACAGGTGAGCTTGCAAGCATGCGGTATTGTAATGGAATGACACTGCTACATTTCTGAGATATGTGAGGCTCCTATGTCATCATCTTTGTTCAGTGTAATTTGTTTAAGGTTTTTGAAAGTACTGTTTCTCTGCTCAAGAACCACAATAAATTCTACAAATCTATACATGAAGCTGTTGATTTATGTACTACATGATGTGAAATTATGAAAATCGTCCGGAATGCCCCTTTAAAGCCCCGGGCAGCTTTGCTTCTGCATTGCACAGAAGCTTATTTACGCGGACGTGACGGAAATGCATGGAATTCTTGCGCAGGTGTATATCGCTCCAGAGAGCTGCAGGTCGATTTTTTTCCCCGAGTGCTTGGAGAAACGATGGTCAAGAAATGTCCATGGCAGGGCCTTCTTGTTTGACCTCATTTGAGGTAGCTGACCAGAGGGAAATTTCAGATCTAAATCTAAATTCATGGTAAGGGAGTATGCTGTGTATAGATTGCTGACATTTTGGGACACGGGCAGTATTACATCCCTGTAGCCTGCTGGTTACGGGGGCATGTATAATGTAGTTATCAACAGATCTGATTATTGCAACTGACAAACTGTCAATCAGTTGCCATAAGAACAACTGGAATTCTACTGTTTTTGAATAAGTTCGATTAGTTTAAAAGAACAAGTTACTGTCAAAACATGGATCTACTTAACAGTGTGGCTCCATGGTCAAAAGGATCGGAGGCGTGCGGACATACAATCCATCACACACACACACACAAACATACATACATCAAATACCATTCACTTAGGCTTGATGCATCGTCACTTTCAAACTGGTTTAACTCACTCAGCAATCATTTACACAGAATGTAATTATTTTTAGTGATTTGCTGCTGTGTGTTCGACACAAGTGTGGAGCTTTTATACACCCTTGAATCACGCAAGCTTCATCAATAATCACTCAAAATATTTGAAGTCAGGAACAATAACCCAAACATAATGTGCTCCTGTCGTCAGCCCCAAGATGTATAACGATAGCAACATTATGGGGCACATACAACCACACGAACCAGTATTTATCCATGTATGATCTTACACCAATCCATCAGCTGATCGAATGATCGATACGTTGAAGATGTAATGACATCTGATGATGAGGGTATACATTCTGTCAAATCCAGTTTGTTTACATGCAAAGAAAGGATATGACAAGACCAGACAGTCAATTTAATGGATCGTGCAAAGCGTCATTTTACACTTATCTATATTTACATCTATATTGAATCCGTGTCGGCTGGAGTAAACCATGCACTTTTCTATAGCAAATCTGACATGATTCTTTTTTTCTATAAACTCTATTCTCTTGCAGAGTTTGTCTCTTTGTTCAAATAAACTTTGGGGTTTCTGGTGATGCTAAGGAGCCACTCTGTCCTGTTTAATGAAAAAAAAAAAAACATGTATTAATGAAAGCTGATTGTTTGTTTTTAATGACAAAATACCAAGTGAGAGAAAGATATTATCAACGCTGAGGGATGAAATTGTGCTATGGCATTTTTGTTAAATCAAATGCCACCCTCTGCACAAATGTACTTTGACGATCGCAACTACATTTTTCTACCCCCCCCCCTTTCTGACATGTTTGTTTAAAAAAAAAAAGTAAATCATCAAGTCTGTCATAGCAAAATACCATATCCTTGTTCAATGTTATCCTGCGGAAACATTTTGAAATATTTCATCCATTCGCTTAAATGGCTCATAAATTGTGTAATACGCTCATCTTGTTTTGTATAAAAATTATGTGCTTGGCAGAATACAGGATGTGGACACTCACTCATAAGATGTAAAGTCGAACAGATACAATGCTCTTCATAGTCGGACGACAATTTTTTCCTGACTTCATGTCAAGAAATTACATTTAGTGAAAATTCATGCGCCAGAAAATAAGGGGCTTTTCATTTAATTTGCATTTCTGCAATCAAACTTTCACTGTTTCTTTTTGATGAATTTTACTTATTAAAGTCAATTTAAACATTAAATGGGTTTCCACTTTGATATTAATTTTGATAGGCATACATCATTGTGGAGACAGATACCTTTCAATTGTAATCAATGGGAAGTCACGAGCGCATGAGAGAATCGTTCAAAGATAAAGCTATGAGTTTCGAATTTCATTTTCAGCGTGTGTGACAAAATTAGACTGAATTATCCATGATAACGTTTTTTGGGTTTTTTTTCTGACAATATTCATATTATTAGGTCGCACAAATAAATTATATGCTGTTTTGGCTGTAGTGTCCATCGTGAATTTTGGGGTTTTTTGTTGGGTTTGTGTGTGTGTGTGTGTGTGTGTGTGTGTTTGCTATTTGTGTTTTATCTTCTTCTTTTGCCTCTTCCTAGCCGTGGTACCGTTGACGACACACTGGCAAGCAAAAGGTCGTAAGTCCAGTTCTAAAGCAAATATATACATCAGTTCATGTTTCGGGACTAGTCGAACAGCCACCTGTCAATGCAAGTGTTCAACCCAAGGCAAATATTAAATAAGTCAACAGCAAATCATTTGATCTATTTTCATCCCTCCCACTCCGGTTCATCATACAGCCTTCCGAAGTCCTGTTTGAACAGTGATAGTGATGTGCGTTTTAAACCATATTGTATTACTGTAGTAATGTATAATCAACAATATAACGAAGAACCTGCATATTCATTTAGTGTCTGCAGTTTTGGCTGTGCAAAGTAGGCCCTACCTATGCATAATAAAGCTACAACGTAACCATTAGTAAAAATATTGGTAATACGAAAAGTATTATCTCCACACACCAATCACTTCCCCTGCTCAAAGAAGTCGATATTTCTCTATCATTTTTAGATTAGAAAAAAAAACCGCATTTGAAAGCGCATGTATTATAGACACTAAAAGACTTAATCTACACTGCTCTTGCCAGCGCTTCAGATCTACTTGATGTAGGCCCCTATGCACACTGCAATGAATATCTAGCCATCTGAAAGGCACCTAACTTATATTGATTGGAAAGTGTGCAGCGATGACAGATTGCTAATTTTATAGAGCTGTGTTCTTTCATTATGTATAAGGTCACATGCTGAGTATTGATACGTGCACCGTGTAATCTGTTTGATGCCAATGAAAGCTTTGTGGTTAGCTCCATATTTTAGAAGTATAGTATATACACTGTAGAGCAGAGAGAGGAGAGGACATAATGACTGATTGTGACCGTCGTGGTCTGATGCTTGTAAGACCACAAGAACCAAGAAAAAGACAAGCTTATGAATGTGTTTTGGGCCACTCACGCACTCAATTACTTGAAAGTACAAAAAGGGGGTATATACAAGCACACAGAAGCACACAAATATATACACAGAGAACACACACACACAGTCACACAAAACGATCGAGAAAACAAAGACGTGGACAGGACAAAAACAGCAAGAAACATTATGGGAGGGGCAGTTACAGAGAGAGGGAAGAACTTATGGAGAGGAAGCAGGGTTCACAGCATATACAAAGAAATAATATTGTCGTGCAATATTTCACCGACATGAGCATTTTGCTAACCCCAAAACCAGGGTTTCATTCACACCTCTCCTTCAAGCAAAGTAATCCATGAAATGGGAATCGTTTTTCGACATTCAAAATCAAAATCACAATTTATCTAAACTGAAAACGCGTGGGCCTAAATGCCTTGGATTTCCTTATTTTTCCACGAGTATAACCAGGGCCTATGAAATAATATTATGACTTGAGTTACGCGGTATAAAAATTTTCACAGTAAAGAAACATTTAGCTTCACTCCTCATGAACATCATCTGGCAAACTTGCCTGTCAATGTTAATGGTGGCAATTTCTGCTACCTTTCATCACTGTGGTTATTAGCTTCCGTTTACGTACGTCGTTGTGCTATATTAGTACCTTGTCTTGTGTCTTCAACCTCTAAATGTTGACCAATGTTGGCTAAGATGAATCGGCGATTTTGCGGCGCCGCCGGCTCGCCGGTCTGTTTGCTGTAGCATGCATCACTTCGTGGGCACAATTTTCTCCATCACCGCCCCCTGAACACACCACCCACTCACACGCATTGCTACGATAGTCACTGATTAATTGGTAATATCATTCTACAGCATGAATTACATTTTCAATGGGCGGGGGCACGCAAGCGAGGGTGGATAGGGGGGTATTCCGGATGTCATGATAATATGAATGAGCTTTTGCATCTTTAGATTCGACATTCAAAGATAATATGGTACACGCATCTCGTGGAATATTTGGAAAACGTTACATTAAAAAAAAAAAGGAAAGAATATTATTCAGGTACATTGTGACAGGTTAAATCGAGGTATCTGTAACCTCTTATATGGAGATGTGTAGCAGTCATCCTTCATGATACAACGAATGACAGTTTATGGAGTGGTGAGAATATCACGATAATGCAATGTGTCTTCTCATATTATGGGATATCGGGAAATGTCATTAGCAATTCAAACAACAAGAAATAGATTAAAAACAAATTTGATCATTTAATTATTGCGTAATTTTCTCATTTGCTTTTGCAACTTGCAAACTATTAATTGAAATACAATATTCTAGTCTAAACCAAAAGGCCCCTGCCCACTCCCGCTGCATATGGCCGAGCACACACACATTATTACAATGTAATCTGTTCTTTTGTAGGTCTAGGCCCTACTGTCGGGGATTCTCGTGCCAAAATCGACGGCGTAGGGCACGGCAGTGCATATACCCTGTATACCGACATTTTCACACGATTGCGCGATCTAATTATAATCTAACTAAATCACAAGGCTTACTACATCCATGGACCTAAGGTCCCTGCTACAACTTGACCTATTTACTATGTACATATTATAGTACATATATATGTATGTATATATATATATATATATATATATATATATATATATATATATATATATATATATATATATATATATATAATACATGTATATCTGCATATACAGTAGAATATTATGATTATATTAAAGCTCGAACTGTTAAATTCGAACCTTTTTCTATACCAGATATAGCATATAATCATTATGTATAGCTTATAGGTTTGTGTTTTCCCCCTTTAATTGACGATACATCCATTCACAGCACCCTCATGCATGCCGAACACTTTGCCTGTGCTCTCTCTTCCCTCGGCGCTCTCTTTGACGAGGTACGCGATGTCATCTCTCACCAGCAAGCAACATCTTCATAGTCATCATCATCATCATCATCATCTCTTCTCCATACATGCACTGGTCTGATGATGATGCGCGCAGCGGACGAGTTAGGCGGAAGATCAAGGAGCTCCGAACACGCTTGATAAGATCAACGGGAATTGTCACTCAGTCTTGTCCATCGCCCCCTCCCTTCCCTTCCCTACACTCTTGGCTCAAGAGCGCTGATGAGAATGCGATAAGCACTGAATATAGGGTCATTATGTCAGGCATTCCAGTAATCAATTACGTTATTCATTTAATAATCATATCATATCGTTAAGTTATCTGATAGAAATAATGATTATGTTTTGTATTCTGAATATTGTCCGCTCTTTCTGTTGTTTTTCTTGATTCAGTATTTATTTATCTACTCATTCTTATTTGGGGGCTGGCATTAAATACAAATGACTGATAATCATGTTTGGCTCATCTCTATTCCCAGAGGACATTGAAATGATAAATTCATGTGCATTATTAGTTGTTTGGTTGTACGGCGAGTGCGCAACAAATCTTATGGGGCGTAATGATCCCTTTAAAACATTCATGACTAACTTTCACTTCGGAACTAGATGGTATACAGCTCCCCATCTTCCTGATTAGAAAATCTGCACGAAATTTTGCCTGATCATGGAGGGGAATGTACTGTTTCATGATTATAATGTTCTCATGTTAAAAGAGGGTCTATTCTCTTTAATTGACAGTCCCCTTCAAATCTATTGATTCAGGGGGTATATACAACGAAAAAAAAAATGTTGATTGCCTTGCATGAGACTATCAGTTCTGTCGTTTCAGCGAGGAGAAAAATAATAAACTAACGTGAATTTCCACTGACAGTATACCGTACCTTGGTAATGAGACTATATGGTACGCCTTCCGGAAAAATAATAATCACCCCTCACTTTGGTCGCCTTTTTCTCATTAGCCCTAACACCCTTGTTATGAGTTTGGCATCATTACGACTAGAACTGATGTGCAAGGTAGAAACCCCGACCATCTTCTCAATCACACAGTTAATTGTGCATGACAAATGGTGCTCGCGAAGCATTACAGTTCAGAAGTGTGTGAATGTGTACAACACGATCTGCTTCTTTTCTTCTTCTTCTTCTTCTTTTTTTTTTTTTCGAAGGAGAACATTGTATTAAATATTTGCCATTGCACATGGAATACCGCTTTAACAATGCTTGTAGGAATCTTGAAAATGGTTTGAAATAAGTGTTAAAAGCAAACTGTAATCAAACACACACACACACACACACATACACACCCACTCACACACACACCCACGCACACACACACACACACACACACACACATACACACACACACACACACACACACACACACACAAGAGGTTCAAGCTCTCCGTCTTACAGGTCATTGATCGACTGCGAATGGGTTTAGTACCCGCGGCAGTTTTGGATTACCGCTGCGGTCCGTGGTGTATAAGATACCATAACCACTCCAGAATAAAGGCAAAGCCACTTGAATACGTCGTGCTGTCGGACAGGGAAGAACCGGACTGAAAAAGGCACGGTGAGTGCTGTAATGACACGAACTCCGGATATCTCCTGAAGATGTTGAAGAATTGGTTCAGCAAAGGGAACTGAATGCTGTAAAACTTGTACACTAAAGTTCTTTGTCATCTCAGTGCACAATGTCTCTTGCACCGGAAAGATTCAATTCATCAAAGGAGTTTGTGCCGCAAAACTCGTAATGAAGAGTTCATATAGCTATATGCACATGTTCTATCGCATGAGAAAGAATGAATTCAAAGTGGACTGAGGCTTGAAAGCACCGGTCCAATTCTGTATCATTTTATTTCAGCATAGACTACAGTATCCATTATGTTATAAGTTAGTAATTGCAGAGATGAATGGAGACGCTGGTCGACGTGGCGTAATGGGTTTCATACAGGGATCCTTACACTTAGGCCACTTTAGTCAAATCTGCCAACACTTTTTTTTTTCGGTATACTTTCCCACGAATTCTATCATGAACACTCACTGAAAATAGCAATGTTACTTTTGATTTCTCCGTTTCTCTTTCACAAACACTGATTATCCGGGGCTTACAGCCAAACAAGCTTCATTTCATGTAGGTCCCCTCATATACTTTTTCTTGTACAACCCCATTTCGATTTTTGACCAGTTATCATTATAATCACTGTTATTATCGATGTATTTTTTGGAATTGTTAATGACAAGATAAAAGAACTTGTGCTGTTATCTTTTTATGTAATATTGATATACGAAAAGTATGAAATACATTGAAATTGAAAAATTGAAATTGAAATTGATTTGGAAACCTTTGGACTCTTCCAATAAAAGCTCAATAAATGCTAGTAGCTTATGCGTTTTAAAAAGAATGTGAAAAATGAATTTGATTTGTTGCCTTCTAGATATTCCGCACGTTATTTTTTTATTGTGTAAAAATTATTATTGTGAAGAAATAACACAAACTTCTCTGAGTCCTAGATCGTTTCTAAAACACAACTCATGATCTCTATCACATCTATTTAGAGGGTGAACAATTCAAACGATTGCTTATCTTTCAGTTTCATCAATCTGTACATATTTTTGATCTTGCGATAGTAAACATAAACCTGCACATCACATGACTGTATATTTTGATTCGCACCATTCATTGCAGGCGATATTCCACTCTGTTGTGACGCAATGGCTTTCACGGTCATTGAATTACAGCCGCCTCTCCTTAATTGGATCATAGTACGCTGTCAGGGCCGGATCCAAGAATTCCGTAAGGGGGGGGGGGGGGGGGGCGGCGCAAACAATATTTCTTCCGGGTTTCATCTCATTTTTTTTCTTTTTATTTCTTTTGTTTTAACAACAAATAAAGAGGGGCGCCCCCCTCTGGATCCGCCACTGACTTTGATATTGTGCAACGCAGAATCCAAAGATTCATCTATAGCATCATGCAACAATGGGCGATTTCGCTGTAATCACAGTCCTGCATTAAGGGCATCGGAAACAGCAAAACCAACCGAAATGTCGGGATTAGCTTTAATAGTTTTATCATCTGATCTTTAGATACACTACTAGCGGTCAGATGATGCTGTAATCTTGTTCAGCGACGTGACATTGGAAATCCACACCACATGCCGTGCCTGCAAAATGCCACAATAAACCGTGCACGATCGTCCCTTTAGGGTTGTGAAGTGAGCGCACGCCGCTTATTCTATCTGCGACTAAAATAGATTATTGGTCCGGAGGATTCCATGTCTCCTCTGGAAGCTTCTGTTTGACATTGACCCGGGCCTCTTGTTGTTTGTGATTGCAACCAACACCGAATTCGACTGAAACTCAATCTGAGAGTCCTACATTTTTTTCCCTGTATCTTCTAGCTGGTACTTCACCTCTCTATCTATCTATCTATCTATCTATCTATCTATCTATCTATCTATCTATCTCCATTATCTCTTTCTCTTTCTCTGAAGACTCTATGACGTCATGATGCCTTTAAAGCTTCTTGTACGTTATCATTTGTCAAGCCCGCTGGCTTTCTTAATGACTGCAATGACATGATCGAGGGAGCAAGGTCCGTTCCAGCTCATAATTGGAAATTGTAAATTATCCGTTTCAAGCAGTGCTGCGATACCCTTCCTTCTTTCTCTGTGTACCTTATCTTCCCTTTCGCCATTTTCTGTTTCCTGTTATATATCCATCTATCACCCAATCTATCCATCAGCCAGTTTATGTATCTATATGATATCTACATTGTATCTGTGTGGATATGGTCTCTGTATCCAATTACTTGTAGCTTAGCTTATGTAGCGTAGCTTAGCTTATGATGATGGTCCCCTGCATTTCATTGTTATCATTTCCTACTGCTTCCTTTCATAATGATATTCGTTCTTGAAAAAAAGAAAATGTATTTAAGATCCAAACGTTACGAATATTAGCTGTATAAATGACTATGTAAGTATTTTGTTGATTTGTTGATTTGTATTGATTTTGAAATGCAGAAATAAAAACTGAACTGAACTGAACTGAACTGAACTTAACTTTTACTTCGACACTAACATTGTTAGATATTGAAGGTAATAAAAATCACGTAATTTTGATGAAAAGAAGAGAATATTAATATAAATTTGTGAATCATTATATTGTCATCCAACTTATTGTATCTGTGGGTTGCTGTTGTTGTTGTTTTTTCAGATATACTGTCCATGATTTTTCGTTTCTTGTAGACCATGTAGGCCTACACCAAATGATTTCCCTCTTTCATAGTGACAATTGCATATACACAGGCTTATGATATGCAAATCTTCAGCGCAACAACGATAATGACAAAACACGGATATAATATAGTTACTGCGTGGGAAGGTATTTGATGTGCGTGACTGTATACGCACTGTACGTGTATTTAACATCACTAATCATCAAAAATTGACCCATTTCTGGGAAATGAGTAAACAACAACAAACTATTGGTGCGTGACCGGGTCTTAAAGGTGGATATTATACAGTTATTCAGAAATTTCGGAGTTGTATACGAATAGATACCATTCATAACTAAGATCAATGATTCGCGTATCCACGCTTGTCCGTAAATATATATATATATTTGGGGGGGGGGAGGGGGGAGGGGCGGGGGGGGGGGGCAGGGATGGTGAAAGAGTACGAAGAGACACTGATGAATGAAACTCCGCGTGGGGTTGATATTCAACCATACTGTCGACCCTATGGGGCTTGTCATTTTTGTCAGTTGACAAAGCCCTATTGGTTAACATTTGTTGAAGTCAACCTCACACGGAGTTTCATCCCCCTCCCTTGTCTCTTCGTAGACTAAATATATTGCAATTTTGAAAGAAAAAAAAGTTTTTGCAAAATGATGGCTAGCATGGTGTATGCTGCTTGTTCACAATTACCTATATCTAGATCATCGCGATCTATTATATTCCTCCTATACACCCCATCAAAGTACAAGTAGTGTTAGAACGCGGTTGTTTGATCAGTGTACTACTTTCCTATATGGCTTGCCTCCCGCCTGTTTACCACTCCACCATCGTAGGTTTTGTTTTGACAGGGAGAATGTACACTGTAATACGTTAATGTGGTTGCGAGGGTCTTGTAATCTGGGAGTTATATTACAGTTCCGCCTTGTGCCATTATGTGCATGATGTTAAACCAAAGTCCCGGATTAGATTTTCTGTTGACATGTAAAGTGTGTATGGAATTCCTTCCTTGAGATGGGTCATATCGAAATCAACCGCTTAAAATCCCCCGAAACCGTAAAATCGTGTGTTAGTGACAACGGTCGCTAGGCAACCAGATCATTTGAGATTTGAAAAGGAAACGGAAACCAGGTGCATAGCGAAATTGTGATCCATCACGAACATGAGTCCCACGTCACTAATCGCTCCACTGGCCCCGCCCCCTGACAACATGGAAATGACATCACTGATAAATCCATAGCCTGTAGGTACCTGAAAAGCGGATCATGTGCTGAGTCTATTGAGGATTCCATAATCTCATAACAGGCAGTCATTTTAACAGAACAAACAAGAAATGTATATAACATTATGCACTCCAACACCCTCTCCTTCCTTGCTTACCTATCTATCCATCTATATCATATGTATTTTTTTTTCTTTCGCCCCTTTTTCTCGAATTTCGCGTGTTCGAAGTGAAGGGTCTTTTCACAAGATTGCAACGCGTCCACAACAGAAATTACTTCCTTGTGTTGATTATATATTATATATATATATATATATATATATATATATATATATATATATATATATATATATATATATATATATAATAGTTACTTACTGAATCATACATATATTAACCAACCCAACGTTTCCAACGTTATAGGATATTCATCCATGGTAATATGTATTTTGCTTATCTCTGTCCCATAACACGACCCGTCATGGTTGAAAAGAGAAAGACTACGTGCAAAGAGGGTGCAAGAGGAACCCCCTGCGTGACATTGGTCTTGGTTATGAATGGTATACTACAATGATTATTTTTGTTGTAACCCCGCGTTTTTAACCAGGGTCACGCACACAGATTTGCTTTGTAATGCTTAATTGTTTTCTCCTTTTTTTTCTTTTTGTATTCTACTACTACACAAAAATTGCTCCAAGTTGAGTGTGCACAATGAACTGCCTTGAGGTATGCAACGGTATTGGAATTTTTATTCATGTGGGTGCCACTATATTTGTAATTCTTATTGCCTGAGGCAGTTGATGCGCGGAAGATGCGGGGCGTTAGTAATTCTGAAGGTTTGTTAATCCGCAAATGAATTAATGTGGTTCGTTCTTCCGAAACATGTAAACGATCCTTTTCTTTATTTTCGTGTCAACAAACTCTTCGGAATATGTAACGGCATTTCATTTCCGGATTAACAGACCTTATTAGAATAAAGAACTGTAACCGAGGGTACGTGCTCACATAATATACATACATCTTTCCTTCCCGTCTTTTGTTTGTCTGTTTGTTTATTGTTTGTTTTCTGTTCCGGCTCCATCTATTCCTGAAAAGTAGGCTCACATTCTTTTTATCATGATTTTATGCAGTGTGTCTGATATAAATAGTGAATTAATCACAAATTGATGATTAAACGTAAAGATCACAAATCAGGTCGAGGTCGAGTTTCTGCGCCACGACCAGTGAATCGACTGACTGATGTAATACATGACGTATAAATGAACATTTGAGAGCTACATAATTTGAGCCCCATCCCCGCCCACCTCTGCCACGGATCCACGTTGCATAATAATTCTACCACGTCACTGAAACCCGGAACAGAGAATGGCCTACGTGCGGAGCGGTCTTGCGGGAGTGACCAGAGAATGAAGCCCGATCATTGTTTACTGAGAAACATAGTAAGCGTGACACGAATTGATCCTGGTTATGAATGACAGATTATTTGTACCGATCTGAGTTAAGGAATGACCGCGATCTCCACCTCCCCACCCCATCGCCCCCCCCCCCCCCCCGTCATCCCACACCGCTATAGTTTTCTCAATGCCCACAAAGATAAACATTGCCCCCTGTTGGACAAACATACAAACTGACAAGCAAAGCCACCCCCTCCCCCCCCCCCCCCCGGGTGTGGACGGACGACGCCTGCCAGATTTGTTTTCTTGTTTTAATTTCTCTTTCTCTTCTTCTTCTCCTCCTCTATTTTTTTTTTCTTTATTTCTTGCACATAGGCCTCTGGATACAATCTTTATGCTTCTGCACATTTTATTAATAGTAATGTGCATGATTGTACTTATCATTACGAGTATCATTACATTCACAATAAACATGTGCATTGTAGAATTTAGCGTCATTTGATCTCATAGATTCGCCTGTCTATCGGAGAGGGGTTTCAATCCACAACGTATATATCGATTGTTACTAATAATTAGGAAATGTGATTCTTTTCAAATTCGTATGATTATTTCGGGAGTTTCGCTCAGGACACAGCGTGCATACACTAATTTTCTAATATCCTATTGATTTATTATTATTATATTTCAAAACGTGTATAATCGTCTCGTCCGTTACGCATGTGTAAGCCCACTTTCAATGGACACTTGGGAAGAAAAAGAAATACGCGAAGATGCTAACATAATCATGTATAAAATACTTCAAATTAGGTACGAACAATAAATCATACTGACATACATAATGTTACAAAGTGTATACTGATTTTTTTTTTTTTTTCAATTTGAAATGATAAGCGCTTGACCGGTTAGGGAAAACATATGGAAAGGAATATGTATCTAATCTAAATATCTATCTACAGGAATATCATTGAAAAAACAAGAAGAAAATAAAAGAAACAACAAACCAGCATCAATCTATGACCAAACCATCATGGAGTATTGGTGGAAATTATCAATAAGATAAAAATTAGACAACTACCGGAAGCAAAAACAACAATAACATCAACGCAAAAAAAAAAAATTAAAGACGAACAAGCTAGAATACATTTTGATCGATGCTGTGTAAAGAAATTGAATAATACTAGCTAAGGAGGTCTGGGAGTGTTTCATAAAGCTGTTCTTAAAGTTACGAACGACTTAAGAACGACTGGAACATGTTCTGATGTGCTATACTTATCAGAATATCAATAATTCAGCACAAGAACTGATAACCAGTCTTTCTTAAATCGTTCGTAACTTTAAGAACGGCTTTATGAAACACCCCCAGGTATACTATCAATGATGTGGTGAAGGTGACAAAAGAGATGCGCATTGAAGTTGGGAGGAAGGAGCGATGCGGCCTTGAAAAGATATTCTCTTCTCAACCAATTCAAAATTCACCATCACTACAGCATGCTGAGATCTAATAAAAAATCGTGATCTGAGGTGAAATAAAAGAGAGAATCAATCTTCATTTTGTTTGTTAAAGTTTTGATTGCATTGTTGAAAAAAAAAAAAACCGTGGGTAACGCGCACCGTATTGATCCGTTAGACTGTCTGCCATAAAGTATATCATAAGCTTAACGAAAAGAGAATCAATAGAGCTGATTAAGTCATGGACATAATTATGCAAATATTTATCGCTTAAAGAAATTAATGAATATGCGAAAAGAAGAAATATTCATACCTTTTATGTTTAAAAAAAAAAGGGAAAAGGTTTCCGTCACAGTCGGTGGTTTTTATTCCCGGTTCGGCACGAGGGATGCTTTCCTTTGAAATATCGTTGAACTCCTCAATAATGTTTAAAACGTGGTGACTTCCAGTGATAGAACTCCCTGACAAAAATCCTCCGCTGATAAGTCGGCGAAACTCTCCACTTGAAATTTGGACTTTCGCCGGCCGGCCGGCGTTTAATATTAACCAACATTGCGAGTGGACGTGACAAAATGCACGTAGGCCAGAAATTACTCTCACGCTTACAGCGAGTAACGAATTATGCAAATGAGAATCCGGGTACTTCTGCTGCATCGTCATTCTAATCTCCGCGGTTTTGAATTTACTTCTGAATGAGAGAGAGAGAGAGAGAGAGAGAGAGGGAGAGGGAGAGAGAAGGAAGGAGGAAGAGAAGTTGAGAGAAGTAGGCTGATGTCCTCTCACGTGCATGTGCCAACCAAAAGAAGTATGACGTACGCAGATGAAATTGATTCGTTAATTCGCTGACTCGACTTGTTACTTGTTCGACGCTATAGTTTTTCAATCTTTCGCAGATATAACTCGAGCCGACACTACCTTTTCCGCCAACAACCCTCTGGGATGCTGCAACGTTTTTGTCAGCGCGTCGATAAGTTCTCCATGGTGATATTCCCATCAACCACCACGGCACCGCCACAAAAACCAGAGAGGTCTTTTTTCGTCGGCGGCGCTGACTCCTAACCACCACGAACGTTTGTCAGAGGCCGATTTTTTAGATTTGCGCCACCTACGGCCTGTCACGGACAAGCGGGCGTCACCGATGACGCATTTCTGAGAATTCTAGATTCTTCTAGCTCAGTTTAGTTTCAGTTCATTTTTTCAGTTTCATTTCCAACGAACAATATGCATAAGTGAAAATAACACTGGGAAATAAAAATTCGACCATTTTGAACATGTTGGGGCACATCTTCCCCAGCACTAAGAACCTAATAAGAATCAGGTAAAAATATCTGAAATTGTAATCTCAAAAATATAGTTTCTGGGTTATCTATATATATAAAAGTCTCGAACTACTGCTGCTGCTGCTGCTGCTGCTGCTGCTGCTGCTGCTGCTCGCACTTGCTCGGTGCACTCAGGCGGAACGCGAAGGGCATTCATAGGTCATTGCATTGAAAAACTGCCTGTGTCGTTCCTACTAGGCAGGAGGGATGATGAGTGTACACTCGTGCGAATGTGCACTTAGTTGACTCAATACAGCACAAGTTTATGTCAATTTTATGAAAAGAAGTAATAAACTGCGAAGGTATAATGAAAAAAATATTATGTTTCTGTGTACTTTATTCATAAATCATCTTCATTTCAACCTATCTGTAATAACATCTTACCCACTTGCAAATCGACGTGTCCATAGTGTCCTCGAGCCCCCGAGATAGCGCTGGGACATTCCATTCTATGACGGGGTTTTTATTTTGCAACGTTATCAACTAACTCTCATGTAAGCAAGTTCTTTCTATGGCTAATCTATTCTATAATGTATCATAATCTATCTATGCTTAGATAGCCTAATTCAATTTTGCAGAGACATAGAAAAAGATTTGTTTTATAATCGTGATACGTTCAACTACTCATTTACCCTGTGCTGGAATCCGCATGTCTGCTCCGCACGTGTTATCGCTATCGCTCAAACTTCGATCGCGATGGCTTGTATGTAGGGGAAGCATGGGGCTGAAAAAAAAAAAAAAAAAAACACGCAGCACGTGGCATGGTACAAACAAATCGGACGTAAGAAGTCGTACATTCAAGAGCTAAAACAGACAAATAGCGAAATCAATGTCCACTGAAAAGGTCTTGACACTGTAATGTATGTTCCAAAATCATGTTTGGCTTAGTTTTGAGAGGATTTTCAAGGTTTTCCTCGCTCGAGATCAGGAATGAGATAGCTGAACTAGGTACTCATACAACGTGTACTGTAACATGTGCAATGTGACTGCTGCATGCATCGAGTGCGACAAGACCGCTAGGAATGCACCAGCTACGCGGTGTGCTGCAAATTCTTGGGGCGAAATTAGACTTCATTGTTCAGCCCGTGTAGTATTTATATTTTCATAATAATTCTAATTCTTCATAAAATCACGATTAAAATACTTGATATATTCGTTATATATTTCAGAAGCGTAATATGAAATATTTGGAGGGTTTTTTTCAGTCCGAGAGAAAAAGACTTTTGAATAAAAAAGTAATAATAAACAAAAATTCTTAACTCAAGTCTAAATTCCATGCGCCTTCTTGCAGTTCCCCGCAGTTGCCCATGGATACGATGCATAAGTAATCAACTGTTTACAGAAGGCGTTTTCACATCAGCCCGATAAAAATCCAAGCTCGAGATATTTTTTTTTATTCCACCAAGTCAGAAAATAGCGCGCTATTTCGAAATATCGGGCTGATGTGAAAACGCCTAGAGTCGTACCTACCCTACTGCTCCTGTTAGATTGTAATTGAGAGCGATTGTGATTTTATCGGTGGTGTTTATAGTTTTATAACCCTAGCCAATAAAAAAAAAAGACAAATTCAAACATCAAATGGTGTGACAGTTTTAGTCAGAATTCCCTATCGATATCACTTGTTGCCACGATAATTTTCAGATTTCACTTGCTTCATTATCGAAGCTGTTTGACGTTTGAAAGAACTGCTTCACAAGAAATCACCTTTGATTTATCATTTATTTTCACAAATAAGAATTTTTATCACTTACATATTTCTTTTATTAGTTTAATGTCATAATATTTCATGATGGTATGTGTTCTGTCTTTACATGGCAAGATGGGATTTTTTTCCATCCAGGGTCAAAGAAGAAAGTGACAGCAAGGAAACAAAAAGGATAGGGAGGAAATGAAGAGGACAGAATGAAATACCTGCTCAGCAGGCTCTTTTTTTTTTATTGATTTAACACAATGGTGAACGCAGTACATCAGATTATAAGTACAATTCTAAATAATTTATTAGTTGAAAAATTAGCAAAGAAAACGGGATTTCATCAAGTTCTAAATGAAAACTAAATAAATTAGCATCGCCATATTCACTAAAGAATAGACCTAATGCAAACTTATTGTCAAGCTTTTGGTTGAGTTTCTTTAGAGACACAAATTTTGGTAGCAATAAATCCGAGTGAACAAGCAAAATGAAAAAAAAAATGATAAAATGCAGGTCTCTAGACCATTCCTGTCTGTGCACGAGCGAGCATCAGCACCGTTTCAGTGTCACTCTCGTCATCGGCCTCGGCTACTCGTGTCATGTCGTACTCGCCATCAACGTCATGCTCATGGTCACACGAAATAAATTGCATCATAAGGGTTTGTACGTCAACATCACCAGAATCATGGACATTAACTTCATCATCACTATCATCTCAAGTTCTCAACCACAGCAAATCCCTGAATATCACTCCCATCATCATCACATACTCTTCATTCTCACAAAACACATCAGCAAACGAGACCTAGCTAGACATTAGTTATACACAAAAATGAAACGGAGGTGGAAAACAAGTAATGAATACACGAAGACTATCGACAGTGGTATTTTACCGTAGAAAAAAAATACACAGAACATCTTGCACCGGAAAAAAAAAGATCGAGGTAAAAAACTACGATGAGGAAAACTAGGGTGAAAACCCGATGCCTGGAAGACGAACGATGAAAACACTTTACGGTAAGAATGCTAACTCGAAAACAAACGAGTGGGTACCGTACAAAGAACGACGTTCTCGCACACACGTAGATCATCTACATCGTGTTCAATAAAAAAAAACTCACTCGAACAAAAACTCACCTCTGAATTGTTGCAAACGAGATAATCACTTAAAATAATGAACAAAACACTCTCAGAAGTACGATTGTACTCTGAGAATAAAAGATATAGAATGATAAGAAAGCAAAAGAGAAAAAAGAGGGAGAAATGGACGGGAAACCTAGAGAAGTTACGCAACACTCACTAACGTAGCTGGAATTCGACACACACAGCTATGTTTGTAATCAGATATCCACGCACTCTCTGAGGAGATCGATCGATATCACGATACCGCGCGCAAGAAATCACTGCAGTTGCTGGGACAACAAAGACACATGCGCGCTGTAAACATGAATATTGATTACTTTCTCAGCAGGCTCGAACTCCTGGTAGGTGTTTTGGACAATAAGAGACATTCTAAAATACATTTCTTTGCGTGTAATAATTTTTCTGAGTCCATGAAGGATCTCTGTGATTGGCTGAAATTATTCTACAGCTCCTGGCCTTGGCTAAGTCTGAGGTCGTAGGACGCCCTCTTTTGGTCAAAAATAATGCACCCCACGCTGGATGTTTCAGATTTTCGCAAAAACTGTTCGGTTTTCACCACAATTTGCTTGGTTGTGGTGGCCCTACCAAGTTTCCAGCGTACTGAACACATTCCCGGTCATAATTTTTTGTTTAGTGTGCTTGAAACAATTTTAAGCGGGGTGACGGTATTCGGGCCCCTGACGAGGTGCGGGCGGACGCCGAGGCGCGTAGCGCCGAGCCTAGCTGCCGAGGCGCGCGCGCAGCGCGCGCCGAGGCAGCTAGTTAATATATATTACTTTTTTTTTTTGCAAAAACGCCAAACTTAGTCAAAAGACCGTATCCTCCTTGAGTTGTGAACTCCGCGTTGATAGGAAGGTCATTAACCTGGCGGGTTATCTCCAAAAGAAAAAAAAAATCTTGTTTTGAATTATGTAAAGTCTGACATGCAAAAGTTAAGAAGAAAGTTTTCTTATTAGCTTTTTGTTTGCTTGTTTACTCCGCGTTAAAAGATTTCTGCATCGCGGGAGCATGTCACTTCTAAGAAATGCTCCGCGTCACACAACAATATATGGGGGGGGGGGGAATGTATCACACAAGAAAATACACGCAAGTAAGATATAAAAATGTCTTTATTGTTCTACATTCAACTCTAGTTTCATTTCTTTATGATAATCATGATTATGTAGGCATTTACATATGTTGTTGTTTTAAAGAACGAAAGGAGAAGGCATTTACATATATCTCCACATTTATCAGTGGGTCTATATAAACTTGCCATGACAAGCAATGACTTCTCAAATGATGTTGTTGAAGTTGTTTTCATTTATTGATTGTCATATTAACTAGGGGGAAAAAAGGCCAATGACAATAGGACAGACATCATAGCCTCGTGACAATGTGCATTTGATGAGATTGGGAAATTGACTTTCATGAAGACATGAACAAGGAAGAGATATCACAACTCCATGAATCTCTATCTTTTATCTGATTGTAATGAAACTATGACAACTCCATAACTTCCTCCTCTTGGTTTGATCGTAATTCATCTTTCATGTTTCTATTTGGTTATTTGATATCGCTTTCACTATTGAGTAGATTTATGTGTATATGGTATTTTACAATTTCCTGGGGAGAAAAGTCACAGGACACGTACGCGAACTCACCTCCTTATCCACTTCCGCATTCCCCATCACTTACTCAACAGACAATGTAAAATGCGTCTTGACAAAACTCGGGAACGTCCCTTTTGGACTGCCTATACACACACACAAGTATGTACAGTATACACTGTGCCACTGAAACCACGCAAGACTTCAACATCAACGTGTATACTGAGTATATGTGTGAGTTTCGTGTGTGCGTGTGTCACGCTCATAACACGATGCCGACATGGAGTGTTCCCGTACATAATGGGACAGCTGGAAATTCTTGGGCGATTTCCGCTGCGGATCTGGGGTGAATGACCCTTGTTCGCACAACCGCCTCCCCTGGCCCACATCGCGTCTCACCCCATTGGTCAAAAGTATAGTAAACAGAGGAAGAAGTCAGTATGGAGCAAAGAGATAATAGAGCACGCGCCGCTTAGCGGCGCTCTATCATCTTTCCTATGGAGACTTAGGATAGAGATACCAGTAGTATCGTGAAGAAGGTAATACAAGAAAGGGGAAATGGAAGATGATAGAGAAGTAGAAGAAGCAGACGAAGAAGACAAAGACAAGAAGAAGAGGGAGAAGCAGCTATACGCAGAAATTGTCACTGACCGTTACATGAAGTGTTCAGACTGGTTCGCCGCCTTCTTTCTCACACAGATCGACCAATCTACGGGAAATATACTCTCTCCGCAGAATGATTCTTGCTTTCTTAGCGAGTGAAAAAAAAAACACACACCCACAAGAAGCAAAGAGAAGGAAGACGACAAAAATTAAAGGTGAAACACATTGTAGGTACATGCATTACATCATTTGAGGAACATACCCTGTAAGAAATTTAACACGGAAGGAACAAGCAAAAGGTGAAGGAAAAGAATACACAGGAGTAAAATTTTTATAAAATACACAATGCACCGACTACATGTACGATATGTAAATAAAGACGTGAAGATGGAAGTGTGGAGGTGAAATACTACATGTACATGAAACAAATACATTTAAGGGATGGTAAAGTTTTGGATGAGATGGGGATTAAGGTTTTAACTTTTTGTGAGATAATTAGACACCAACTACGTGTATATGAAATATCAATGAGCAGCAATTGTACAAGGAATTCAAAGTTTATTTGATGAAAATTGGTTTTGAAATGGCCGAGATAGTCAAAGACAGAGGTCATGATGAAAGGTGGGTCCCACCTTTTATTAGGAACGCTATGTTTTACTCTGTTTTTTTTTTTTTTTTTGATCTAAGCCTTTTCAAAACCGGTTTTCATCAAATAAACTTTTAATTCCTTATAGATTTGATGCTCTTTAATATTTCCATCCTTTTAAGGTTAGTCTTGGACCTATTGGCATTTTTACTCTGCCATTTCTTCTGTGTCCAACGATCAAGTACACCGGTCTCAAACACGTACAAGATGCATGTCGGAAATTACACTAGTTTCACTCAAGATATCCCTGTAATATAATCATGTGATGCTTGTTTATTTTGTTTGGTTTGAGACATGATAAGAGGAAGTGACAAGTTTCCTGTGCTTCTATGTGATGTATTTTCATTTTCTGCAGTGTCATTACTTTAAGACAGATTGTATGCAGCACATTACACTGAATAGCAAGTTATGAAACTAGGTGCATGCTATTAACAGTTTAACACACACACACACCCACACCCCCACACACACACACACACAAACAAACAGTTGCTAATTCATCATCAGAGTCATCCTTTCATATCTGCCTTCCTACTCCATACGCCAAATATTTGTTCAAGGTTCGACTTTTGTGAGTTAGGCGCTAGATGTATTTGCAAAATTTAAGAGATGCATCATCAACTGTTCATAACACATTCATCATACTTCTCTCATGCAATGTTACTGTGAATTACAACCTGGAGGGTGTTTCATAAAGCTGTTCTAAAGTTAAGAACAACTTACGAGCGACTGGTCATCAGTTCTTGTGCTGAATTATTGAAATTCTGATAAGTATAGCACATCACAACTGATCACCAGTCGCTCGTAAGTTGTTCGTAACTTTAAATGAAACACCCCGTGGTATACAGTACAACTCTTTATGTAAAACTTTCATGCTGTTATTTCATCCATTTACAATGTATATCACACAATTTGTGGACAAAACCTAACCTTCAGTCTCAACACTTCATCAGACCTATACGTGTAATATATGATAGAGATACTATCTCTATCATATAGTACATGTATAGGTCTGTGATAGACACAAAGGACAATGTTTAGCAAAGACGATGATGAAACCAGCGAGTACATATCAATGGCCTTAAATTTTATTGAAATTGGGGAAGAAATAAAAGAACAGGAGAAGGCCATGCAAGTGCTCATAATTCCATACACATACATTTATACTGGAGACGAACTTTCCTTGTAAAACCAACCGTCTTCCAACACCGAGTACCACTGCGTAACTCCCATCAAATCTTGCTGGAGTTCAGCTGTAATTGTATTCATTCTTGCAAGCTAGTCACATTGTCAGTATCCCACCACATCATTCTATATAAACCATTCTACATTTAGAAGAAAGGGAATAAGTACCGGTAATATAACCTGCCTACAATGTACCATTTTGTGTGGACAATGCATACTGTGGGGAGAAGAAGGAATAGGAACAAAGGAACACAACACATTACGAACTTGGGAATTCCTAACAAGTTAGAGATAAGGAAATGACGACACTTCTTTGTACAGTACAAAAATTGTAATAATATTCTTCTTTTCGCATCAAACATACACACCAGTTGCTTTCCACGCAAAGTGAAAGTGGTTGCTGGGAGATTTTGTTAGTGTCACAAGAAATTTTATACCATATGATAGTGTAGTGTACTCCACTAATCTCTGTAAAGTATTCAAACATAAGGTGCACAATACAGTAGGAAAGAGAAATGTGTATACATGTATGTCCACATAACCGTCTCATAAGATGTACAAAATTTGGTGGTCACTAGGAAGCAAGGAAGGAATAGTGCAATTTAACTGTCTAATTCTAGAGTCTTTCTGTCTTTCTGCACAATAGAGAAGAAAAAAAATGAGGAAAATATCCGAAGTTCAAGAAGAGCTGATTTATGCGAAGTTTCTGATTTGTGCAATGTCAGCTCAGGCAAAGTCGACCGAATATTGCTTTGGGTTGATTTTAATGATTCTTGAACCCATGCGTGCATAAAAATTGTAATCGACAATACAGTACAAATTGTGTGCGGAGATTTGTGACTAATCAACAAACCTTAAATTTTTTAATCTTACACTCCTAAGTGGTCGACCTAATACATTATGTAAAGTGAAACATGACATGCATAGGTTAACTCTTTGCCTACACCAAAATAACGTATTGGTCCGACATATAAATGTAAATAACATACATGTTAATGACATCGCCTAAGTTGATGCTTATCTCCTGTGCTAATAGATCAGACTTATGCAGAATTTTGAGAGTATGTATTCAGTCATATCTCGAGATGGAAGTCTGCACTAACAAACCAAGAAGATTCCTCACAATTCCCCTATGCAGAAGACAAAGCATATTTACAAACCAATGTTAGTGCACAAAAACTTACAAAACTAGATACTATAAACACACCATCAATACTAACATCATTTTCTTGTGTATATTATATGGGCACTGAAGTGTTCAGCCAACATTCACAGCTCAACATAACAGCGACAGTAGAATCAAAGATTTGGTTGTACTCAAGATTATCTAGTACACGCTACTGGTATAAAATTTTGTCAGTGAAGTATTAGAACAGCCAAAAAGCATGTTCTACTTTACTTACAATACATGCAAAGATTGAAGGACGACCATATCTGAATATCCATCGCGGTTATGAATTTCACCATGGGATGTACTTGGCATTTAATGTTTACCTGCTATCTTACATATTTACCTGTGCTATCTAAGTGTTTCTAATTTTTTTCTTTACTCTAAACTCTTAGAAAGTTGTGTTGTGCTTTCCATGAAAGTACAATGTATAACATTTGAAGCCAATATCTGCTCTTGTAGTCTTTGCATATGAACAATATGTGTATTATCCTAGACTTTGTACATGTGCATGACGGATTTCTTTGCAGAAAACATATTCAATGAATCCGTTAATGAAACAATACAAAAGTATGTATGAACACTGAAGCCATCCTAATCGTTATGTAAAAGATACAGATAAAAAGTACAGCGCAAAAAGTTTGCAAAGCGGTATTAAGTTGCACGACTGGACGTAGTTTCTCAGGGTGTCATGCTTGATTATATTATGCAATCAAACATGCCATGTATAGTCATTCGCTGACCTGTGCAAAAAAACAAAGCAAAAAACAAAACCCCCAAAACCCCACGACATCTGTACAGTGTATTCATGACTCCAATATGAGAAATTTATGCAGACATTCGACATTTCAAGTATCACATAGTCTCAGTTCCACTATTCTGCTGTACATTACACGAATAGGGTCACTCTAGTCTTCAATTGTACTAGATACACACGTGCTCATCTGTACCAATGTTAACATAATTGACAGCCAATGTGCTGAGGTACTTGTGCTAAGTTTTGCTGAGACTGCGGCACAGGAGATAAACAACATAATTTTGCAATATTAATTCTGCTCCTGATCCCAGTGCTCATAGAAACTGACAATGACTGTATACACTGCTGATAATAGAGACAAGGTAGAAATTATCATGTAACACGTACAATAAACTGTCTCTTATGATTATTATACATGGGGGGAAAAAATCCCTTTCATGGAAAATTCATACACATTTTCAGTCAGGTAAACAACAATGTACAATGCTTCCAACTCGAAGAAATATCCTGCAGAATTTTGTCACATAAAAATTTGTGCAAATCAAACATTTTTTTTTTCTTTCCCCCCCCCCCCCCAAATCATTTTGATCAACTTCCCAGATCTATGCTATGGTGCACTGATTTTTCAGACTAATAATTCTTTGAAAGATTCAAACTCAGAAAAGAACATCACAGACTATGTTCAAGACAGTGCACAACACACGACAGAATCATAAATGAATTTGACCATCTACAAATTAAAAAAGGGAGGGAAAATAGGCTTTCATTGTGCAAAATCATCAAGTTCAAAGGCATAAAAAAAGATGTTTCACAATGCACATGCATTATGCACAGTATCTAATTCTTAGACTACTTTGCAAGTTGTCATAAAGTAGTTACAGTTTACAAGACCAAAACGAATCATACTCTGGCAGTAAATTCTGTCTGTTGATTAGTTTAATGCATCATAACACAGTGAAAGAGAGATACACACAAGCTTATTCAGTAAAGGAGTACTCAAGGTCTACGAAGAATACACTGAAGTAGGTGATTGTATACAGAAATAATAAAGGGGGAAAAAGATGACCTTAGAACCTGCGCATTCCTTGTACATTCTGGAAAGAGTCGAAGCGATTGTCACTCGCTATATTACGACTATCCATTCCAAAGTTAGACCCACCAGTGGTCCTACCCCCATTGATGCTGTTGATCAAGCTACCCAGAGCAGTGGTGTCGAAGCCAGGGCCAAAGGCAGAAGAGCCAGCACTGCTCAGCATGTTACTCACCCCCTGGGAGGTCTGCCCCATGTTTGATGCTAGAGAAGATGACATGCCACCAAGGGACACGCCCCCAGCCCACCTATCCTGCTGTGCAGTCACTGACGAGTCCATCCGACTGCTGTTCCACTTGTTGTCTGACCGGGTGTTGCTGGCCATCATCCCAGAGCTCATGTCATTACTGGAGCTGTGCCTCTGCATGGTGTCCCGCATCATGGACCTGTCGGAGAAGCCGCCCATGGAGCGGTTGTCCGTGTTGGAGCTCCATCCAGAGCTGTCTTGGCTTAGGTCCTGTGGGTAGTTCTGCATCCTGCTGCTGCTGTTGCGACTGAAGTTTGAGGAGTGGTCGACGATCTCCCTGGCTGGAGGGCGCTCGTGGTGGTGGTCTATGGTTCTCAGCTCCACTCTGCGGTCACTGGATGGCTGGGAGGTCTGTTGACTCTGCTTCCAGGAGTCGTGGCTACCCGTCACTCGCCTGGTGTCTGAGGTGGACATGTTGCTGTGATGGTCTTGCTTCCAGGACTCTCTTGTCTGCTGAGGTCTGTTCCTCGATGGTGGGGATCGACGGGAAAAGTGGGTGTCTCCTCCAGCATCGTAACGACCTCTTTCTTGATTGAAGCCACTTCTGTCCCTCTCCACTTCTCTCCCTCTGGAGTTCTCCTGCTGAGGGCGTTCCCTGTCTGTTCGTGGTCTTCTGGCTTGGTATCCACCTTCACTCTGCTGGGAATTGAACTGATGACTCTCTGTGCGGGTGTTTCGGGAATCATACCTCTCTGACCGACCTGTCACGTTTCGAGTGGTGGCAATGACACGCCGTTCATCCTTCTCTCCACCAAAGCGTCCAGCTTGATGTTGTTCTCTCCTGTTTGGTTCTTCTCGCTTTGGTGCATCTTCTCGCCGATGGACATCAGGCCGCTGATGAGTTGTGGCACTGTTTCGCTGCTCTCTGACTTCTCTCCTCTGGTAGGAGTCATCCCTCCTTCCATCTGAGTGCCGGCGTGGTGGCTCACTCCTATGAGTAACTTCATCTCTGCGAGGGGGGTCTTCTCTCCGTTGAGGCTCACGGCGAGGCACATCTTTTCTTGGATCATCTCGCCTTGAATCGTCTCGCCTTGAATCGTCTCGCCTTGAATCATCTCGCCTTGAATCATCTCGTCTTGAATCATCTCGTCTTCCTTCATCCCTCCTGGCATCACCTCTCCGGGTGTCTTCTCTCCTGGAGTCATCCCTCCTCACAGGTTCTTTTCGAGTATCATCCCTTCTCGGGCCCCCTCTGTCGTCTCGGTGATTTCTCTGATCATCACGGAACCTTCCTGCCCCAAAACGGCCAGCTGGCTCATCCCGACGGTCTCCTCCACGGTGGTCCCGACGGTCAAACCTCCTCTCAGCTCCTCCCATGTCTGGGCCCCGCTGGTTATTCATCAGGCCCCCTGCCATCTCCATCGGCGGTCCAATGACAACTGATGGTGCAAGCAGCCCACTCTCCATCGCCATCCTCCTCTTCTGCTCACCCATGTAAGGATCAATGTCGTGCATCGGCAGGCTTCTGGCATCCAAGGAACGCTTGAGGGCAGACCGATGCTCTTGCTCCATGCGGAGCTGCATGTTGAGTGCCCGCTCCCTCTCCAGCCTCTCATGTTCTCTCTGCCTCTCTTGCTGGAGACGCATTCGCTCTCGCTCCAGACGCTCCCTCTCTATTCTCTCTTGTTCAAGTTGCATGCGCTGTATCTTCAGTTGCTCCCGCTCTCTCCGGATTTTCAACTCCTCCTCCCGCGTGCGCCGTCTCAGCAAGTCTCGCTGTCGCCTGAACTGTTCCGACCTTTCTCTCTCCCTGCGTCGCTCGGTTTCTCTCATTTCTCTCTCTCGGTTCTTGTATCTCTCCTTGTCACGTTGCTCTTTGATCTTGTCCAGTGACAAGATGTCTTCCGTCTCTTTCTTTTCCTTCTCAGACTTCTCCTTGCTGGTGCTGCGTTCCTGTGATCTCTCTTCTGAGCCTGGCTCCTTCTTGACGGCAGGCTTCTCGTCTAGCTTATCTGGGGACTTACCTGTTGCATGAGAACATGGTAAAAAGATGACAACATACAATTAGGATTTCCTTAAATATTGATGATTACTGTCACAAGGGGGGGGGGGGGCATCACCTGCAGCACTATGCAAGAAAAGACTAGCTTCAAATATATCAGTGGAATCACTTCTCATGAGAACCATTTATTTTCTAGCCATCTGTACTATAAAAGCTGAATTCCCAGAGGTACATAGATACAACATGTATTGTTTGTGTAAAATTACAATTTTTTTTTTTTTTTGAACCATATAAATGGAAGTGTTGATATAGCAAAGAATACACCCCAATGCTATCACAATAGACAACAATGTGTTCAAAACAGTGAGAAATAATGAGGGAAAACCAATTAAAAGAGAACACTCACCTGGGGAGGTGGAATCTGGTTCCTTATCACTCTTGGCCTCCGGGCTGACGGCTTCCATCTCCAGCTCAATCTTGGCCTCTGTCTTCACAGCCTTCTCTGCATCAGCAGCACTGGTCTTGGCCTCCTCCTTGGCTTCCTTCTCCTTCTCTGCAGCCAGGAGGGATGGCGGGATGAGGGGTGGCTTCCTCCCACCGGGCACCGGGTCATTGCCGGCCTGACAACAGAGGTCAAAGGGTGACACTGATTAATGTAATGCATAATTAACCGCACACCAATGGGACACACACACACACCTACACACACTCTCACACACATTACATGTACAAAGACACAAGTAACATGACTCATCAGCAGACATGTAGTAAAGAGAACTACAACTGATCATTTTTTTTTTTTCTGGATAGTTTGTCTCTAGACCTTACACATAGCAGTTAGCATCTCAACAATAGCCTTGAAAATATGTGCTATTAATGGTGAACTCAAGAATATGAAATGTGCTGTTTGACTGCCCTCTTCTGTGGATAGGTAATTTTCAGGGAAACATGTATTTGATGTATGAATTACACACTGACATACTCCAATATGTAGTCTCCAACCACTAGGGACAGAAAGTCAGTAAGTAGATGTGTAAAAATGTAAACATGACAAGAGCAGCTAAGACTACACGACAGTTGTGTCTAGTCCTCACCCATTCAACATGAATGATCCTTCCGTGCAGCTCCGTGCGGTGGAGGTGGTTCATGGCCCGCTGTGCCTCTGAGCTAGCAGACATCATGACGAAGCCGTAGCACAGCGTGCCGGGGCTGCGAGCATTGGTGACCACCTTGGCTCCAGCAACCTGAAGTAGAGAGAGGATTTCTGGTGACTCCTTTTATAGCAAAACCTTCAAGACTGGCACTTCATTTATGTTATATCGAAATTTTGTTTTAACTGAAGAAATAAAATATACATGTACGCAAAATAATTGGGGGACCTGAAATTTTTCTTCATTATAAACGTGTTTGTTTTAACAGAAATAGCAACATACCAATCATGTTTTGTTTGTGCTATATGCAATATGGAAGCCTGAACTCCCTCAAAATACACATTGTCCAATCACGCCAGTAATCATACCATCAATGCATTATGCCCACAGCATAAAAACTGAAAATACAAGCAATAGTGTGCAAACTATTTAGAACAGTGGTCCCAGCTAGATACATTTATGGTTATCAATTGAGTACATCATACACATCATCTTTTCCCATCTAGTCACCTCACCTTTCCATACTTGCTGAAAGCAACCTTCAAGTCAGCAGCCCGCGTGGTCTTGGAGAGGTTGCATACCCACAGATTACGGCCACCACTCCTGCCAGAACCTGGGCGTCGATCTGCAAGGAGAAAGGGGGCACAGGGTTGTCAAACATGTAGTTATCACATTTCATGCTGCCATATCATTTAACAGTAAGAGACTGGTATATCAATTCAGAATTTGCTACATTGCACATGCAGGCAGTACAGGTATAGTATCCATTTTTCTGCCATTGTTCTGTTTCAAAGACAACTTCTCAGTGTAATGCCAGTCAGATAATGACACTCTCGGAGTAATACAAAATACTTCTGAATGTACCTGGGTAGGGAAGTATAACTTGGTTACTTGACAGGACTATTCAAAACTTAGTCAGTCTTTGAGATTTGACTTATTTCAGTTGGACAAACTAAAATGATGTTTCCTCTATGAGAGAGAGAGAGAAAGAGTACATCAGGTCAACATCACAACTAGAGGCAAATTCACCGATCGCTTCATCACACATGGTAATTGCCTTATTCCGAATGCTTGGGAATGGAGTGAGATTATGCTCAATTTCCAAAACTCCAACCCTCATCCCAAAATCAACCCAGACCTACCTTTCTCAGAAGCAGGCTTGCCAGAGCCAGTCCCAGTAGAGCTGGTAAGAGGGAAGCAGAGGGGGAGAAGTGTGAGAACCCAGCCTCACAGCAGAGCAGAGACAGCATGCCATTCATTGCCTGGCAAGCTGCTCTGTCTGCAGCAGTGGTTTACAGTGCACTTTATCTTCATCTATCACACACACACATATGCATAAACACAAACACAGACACAGACACATGCACAGACAGACACACACACACATACAACTCTCTGTCCACTTGCTCACGTTTCATTTCAACAGCTATGTACACTCAGCACAAACACTTGGCAGTCAGTGTGAATGCACAGATCAATGCACTAATACACATACACCAACACAATAAAACACTTAAAAATCAAACTCACAGCTAACATCTCTCTACATTGCTCTGTAAAAAAAAAAAAAAAAGAAAGAAGATACATCACAAAATGGAATTCACGCAACTACACTTACAAGCATCTTTTTTTTTTTTGAAGGTTTCGTTTTGAGTTACCTCATATAATCTTACTTCAATGAAAATGCTACGATACCTGGCTGTTGTAATTCAATCGTTTTCCTTTCATGCAGCATCATCTTCACAAATATGAATGGAAATGTTAGAAATTCTGTGAGCAAATAATACTGAACAATGGTTTTCCCATCTTCTAGCTGCTTTTAATACATATTTTCACTTTTTTTTTCAACAGAGAAAACATACATATTGAGCATTGCAGGCTCCTCGTCTTCCGATTTCTGCCAGAACTCTGTACACATCATACGTTCATGCAAAATACACCTGAATCCTGTTGCTATTATCTGTTTCGAACAAGTAAGGTGTCCCCCTCCCCATCTTTCTAAAAAAAAAAAAGTGGTAGAGTTGCAAATAACAATACTACTGATAATTTTTCACCACGTACGCGTAACATCATTTTGCTGGTACCCCTTACTTCACATCTAATACAGGAGGTGAATTACTGGTACATTCTCTCATTGACCTATGTGATCTTGGCGACATGGAAAGTGTTTGTGTAATATGTGATCTCTTTGTGTATTTGCATTTTGCTTTGTTTTTGTATCTTTTTTTTTTGGGGGGGGGGGGCTGGGCATCAACAAGGCGTACTTTCTTCACTTTGTCAGTGGATTCTATGAGAAGAGTGAGATTTACATGCACAGACACGACTCGAAGTATTACATATTGTACAAGCTGTCCGTGTAATGGCAAGTAAGACCACAGTGTTCTCTGCATCGTAATGATAGTGCAGCATGTGTCATGACTGTCACTCTAGTATTATTCCTGGGCCACGCTGGATCTTGTGTGTGTACATTTCATACAAGCCAGGCACTTGTCCCACGAGACCCACTTATATACCTGAAGAGGCTTTGGACACTTTTGCATTGGGCTAGCAGTTAGCTGGTTTTAAGAACCTCCGTATGATCTTTTGACAGGCTAAGTCGTGAAGTTGTCGGCAAAGTCTTCGGCTCAGTTATTACCAACTACGTGTCACAGTGCCCATGGCTCTTTCGATGATGCCAGGAAAAAAAAAAGAGGCAGCTTTCTTTGCTGTCATCATGTGAAAGGAAACATGCAAGGTCTCTTGCCTGCCACGCCTTTTTTTTTTTTCATATTGTAAAAACCTGGAACTATCACTTATAAGAAAAAAAAAAGTGATGTGATGGTAACAAACCTTCTCCTCTGGGTGTCACTGCCAGTTGTAGGGGTTTCACTTTTCACCCCCGCTGATTCTTTGTCTGCCTCTTTGTCAGCATTCTTGTCTCCTTCTGTTTTTGTTACTGGCTCTCCGCCCTTCTCCCCGTCCCCGGTCTTCTCCTGGGTCTCAAACTCCCACTTCTCTTTGCCCTGGCTCGCTTCCTTGGGGGCCTTCTCCGATTTGGCGTCATTGCTGGGCTCTTCGGCGGGTGCCTTGTCCTCCGGTTTGGTCAGGTCGGCGTCCAACTCCAGCAGCGAGGGCTCGTCCACGTGGACAATCAGGGACTCATTATCGACTTCTTGCTTCACGGACGCGGGCGCTGTCGATTCCGTCTTCGCCTTGTTGTCATGGCGCTCGCCGGCACCGCCCTGCTCTGTCGCCGAGCTATCGGTCACTGCTGTGGTTTCAAATTGATCTCCGTGAGTGGGGGTAGCCAGAGGAACCAAAATGCTTTTTGCTGAAATTTGGTCACACGGAACACATTTTACTGAATGCCATGGGAAGTGATTGAAAACAAAAGAGCATTAGGAACACCGGTCATGAAACATGTGCAGCAGGTCGGGGGCCAGCCAGCCTCTGGTCCAGCTCTCCTTGCTCATCACACCAGAATCATACTTACCTCGACGCCTCGGAGAGAGAACATCTCAGAAAGGAAATAAAACGTACAGCCAGACATGATGCACTAGTACTTGCAAATTTAATTTTTTTTTTCCCCCAAAACATACAAGACATTACTAAAAGTAGAGCAGAGGTTTCTGTGGCTTTGCTTAACTCGAAGAGAAGGCAGTCGCTGGGTTGGTTCTTCAGGAAGAAACCTGAGCCAGAAGCTTCAATCCATGCACTCAATCTGAGGAACACAGGCTGAACTGGCTACCTGGCATTTTGTATTAGAAGATAATGGATTCTGGCACATAGCCTGTCTTCACAACAGAGTGTTCCTCTTCACGCGTGTTCCCCTGGATTATTTGTGCAGTAGCTGTTTGAAGTCTGAGCATCACTTTGTAACAAAACACGATAAAATATGTGTTACAGTTACTTTGGTGAGTACATCACTGCCTCTGAATCTTCCAAGTGAAAGCTACTCCATTTCCAACAGCATTCTGCTGCAGGCAGCTGCTGAAGATGTCGAGGACACGCACTGCCCGTCTGACCAGTCATGAGAACCTCCATCCAGTTTTACAGGAAACCAAAGAGTAGTGTGACGATTTCTGCAAGTAACCAGACAGCTCTCCACTGCACGATGCCCACTGCAATCGGTCTTATGCTGCGATACACATGAAGTCGAAAGACGTGGTGTGTGATTCACATCAGGTTACGCTGTGGACAGTGCGAATTCAGCCAACGTTGATTCTTCCCGACGTCCTCCAGAATGTCGTTCAGAAATGTCAGTGTTCTTTTTCATATATACAAACACAAATGCATACATGTATGTATACACTGGAGTATCTTCCCCCCTTAATTCCCTGCTTTTAATCTGTTCTACTGTTCAGCTGAATTTCGAGTATCTGTCACATATGTCCTTTCTGCCCGTCCTGGAGTCATGCCAAGTCCAGTTCAAATTGCTCGGCCCATACGCCAAACAGCTCATGCGAGATTTATCGCAAAGCTGAATCAGCTCCAATACGCCAGACAGGTTGACTGATGCCACATCTCGAGAACAGCACCTTGCGCACGTTAGCCGCACTGGTGTGGAGAAGGCAATCTCCAATCACTCCAGCATGTACCTCTTTCACCAAAGTCCTGTTTAACGATGCACCTGTAGACACTGACTCCTGATGATGTGTAATTCATTTCAGTCACTTTATTCAATCCTCTAAAGATGTTTTTAAAAAAAGCCACAGAAACATGCCCTCTTTCGACACAGCAAAGTTTGCATTTAACTATTATTCAGAAATTTATTGTCACATGAAATCCTGTCCCTCCACCAACTATACCCCCTTTTTTTCCAACTAGACTTAAAATCCTTACCTCCTGTTTCCTCACACTGATCACCAATGGCTTCCTACAAGGAAAACAAAATTACAATCACAATAGTTAAACCAGCAGACCTGTACACTGCACAATACAGTGTTGAAATTGTCTGTTTTATCAAGATTACCACTTCATTTTTTATCCCATTCTGGTCCAAATTAAAGTCTCATGGACAACTTCCAAGTTACAGTGAAACTGTTCAATCCTTACTTGGTCATGCAAAATCAATTTCTGAGCTAGGCTACTTTTGTCATCTCCCCAAATTTTCATGATACCACAGACCTTCAATGTTTTGCTGCCAGTATAAATGCACTGACAGAAATCTACATGAAATTACGATCGTTCAGAATTTTATTCGACCAATTCACACGGGCATGTTTTCCCCAATAGCTAAGGTGACTCCCCAGTTGCATTTGAAACAATGATATTTACAGAAAAAAAAAAAAATGTCATAAGCATCTAATAAATTAACTACTGCATCAATCCCAAGTTAATTGTGATTAAACCATGAATTCTGACCAGTGACATATAGCAGATTTTGCCAAATTATTCAATTATGTCTTGCATCAGTCATTCATCACACGTGATGAAAACACACATTTAACTGTTTACAATGATGAAATTACATCACATTGTATTTTCTTGTTTTTTTGCCTATGATTATGATTGTTCTGGAATTAGAGTGGACTCCCGTTATAACGAAGTCCTCGTGACCAGCAGTTTTCTTTTGTTATATCAAAATTTCATTATAATCGAATCAATAAACAATAAAAAAGCAATTTTGCGACCTGGATTCTTATTTTGTTATAACTGGAGTTTCATTATAGCCGTGTTCATTATAAAAGGAGTGCACTGTAGTGCAAGTATGTATGTACCAAGTCTGAGGACAGATGATTTCTGTCAAATTACCGCCATGTGACTTACATCTTCCGTGAGAAGCTGGTCATCCTCTGCTGTGATGTTGATGGCATCATCATCAGGTGGCATATCCTCATCAAGGGTAGACTCCTGCTGCATCTTACCCATGACATCCTACAAGAACGTGCAATACAGTTTGAAATTACTATCCCGTTTGTTTGAATATCCCATCAATATCACTTTTCAGCTTTTATTTGCCATGTGCATTCTCTTTCTCATTCGTTTACAGCACCAGTAGTGTGGGACACTATACAAAATGAAGACAAAAAAAAAAAATATCTATGCTATAATCATTCTAAATGCAACAAAATTATGTGACAGAAGACATCACACGAACTCTTTGCAAGTATAGTTTAGATGTCATTAAAAAACAACCCCCAGTTTTACTTATTCAATATTCACTATATGTCCTGGGGCAATGGGACATACATTTTGTGAGTAAATAACTATCACACCAGTTTCACATTCCTATGTTTGAGTAGTGTGTGCTTTTACACATATTATTATTCACATTCATTATGTCTTGGTTGTGGTTGTCCGAACATCCAAAAATACTTAAGAATTTAACATTTTCTGAGATTGTTTTCATTTTGTCGTCATGTAAAGTTACACACAGATTAGCGAAGCACCCACCTCGTCAGTCATCTGGTCTTCTACCGTGATGCCATCCAGAGCGAGGTCTTCTTCCTGTGACAGGCCGTCGATGGATTGGTCTCCAGTGGAGTCCACCTGCAGGAATTCACCATCCATCAGCTCCTCTGGCTCCATTTCTTCCATCTGCTCCTCATGTTCCCCCTGTACAAGGTCCCGGGCAGTTATGTTAAGAAACGTTAACAGGACTTTGCAAAAAAGGCAAAGCATTATGAAGAATGCAGGCTGCTTCTACTCTTGCTGGTAAATTGATCACTCACAAGTGTAGCTTGTATGTTTCCATTTTACCCAGTAAAGTGGGTGACACTGCCCTTGCAGTTGCAGTATACAAAACTGATTGCATTTTTGCTCTAGGGTACGTCAATGTTACATTGTAGAGTCAATGAGCAATCAAGTCAAAATAAAACTAATCCTCTTTTGACAATACCTGATATCAGGTGTGTTATGACAGAGTACTCTGCAGTTCCTACAAGTAATGTACATTGATAATAATTTGAAGACTGATTTCCTCACTCTCTCACACACACACACACACAAATATAGGGTTCCTCCTGCATAATGTTTCAGTGAATGTCTGTCTACTCAAAAGCAATGCAAACACAAAGAAACTGAAATAAATGCATTTCTCGTAACATACTTGGGACACTTACATCTGGCTTTCCAACTGCCCTCCCTGAAAATGAGAAGAGAAATCACACACAGGTTTAATGGAAAAGAAAGAGAATTATGGAAAAGAAAGACAATTTTTCATAGTATTTTTGCAGCATTAAATTATCAATTTCGATTTTAAAGCATTTGGAATATGGAGCACATTTTCAAGTTTTGTCACATTTTTTTTTTTTTTATGATATGGTAAAAGTTTTATCTCCAATTTCAAAGGATGATTTTTTACTTTGAAATATATGAAAAGCACTAACATAATGTTCAAACTCTGTTTCAGTCTAAATCACAGGTAAGTGTGCCCCTAGACCAGAGCAAGACCCTTACCCATCTCTCTATACAGCAATTTGGGTACTTGTACAATGTATTTGAACTTTAAAATTTAAGCTATCCAAAACATGTCTTAAACAGGTCATTTGTCACTGTTGGAGCAGAAAAAGATCTGTTAGGCCCAATGAAGGCAAAAACAAGTGTTATCACATGAAAAGAAATATAATGCATACTAAGTAGTAGCGTAAGTTCTATTCTTTGCTAATCCTTGAGTTTCCTCATCTTACATTTCTACAGTCTTCCTTGAATAGTAAACAACATATGCTACATAATAATAAATACATTCTTCTCTAGCCATCATCATGTCAAATAGTATCTGATGTTAAAGGGAACGCAAACCCAAGGAGCAATGTGGATTGGATGAAAGCAGCAACATTAGTAGAACACATCAGTGAAAGTTTGAGGAAAATCGGACAATCAATGCAAAAGTTATGAATTTTTAAAATTTTGATGTTGGAACCGCTGGATGAGGAGACTACTAGAGGTTGTGACATATGAGTGGACAACAATATAAAGAAAATATAAAGAAAATTCTATAAAAATTCACTTTTCTAGCATTATGAAAGAGCACTTGACTAGCCGCTTTCAGAAACCAGGGGGAATAATTGCTCTCCAGCACATATGTCAGTATCAAGTTGATGAAATTTGTAATTTTCATTAAAAATGAATATTTGTGGAATTCTCTTTATATTTTCTTTATGTTGTTGTCCACTCATATGTCATAACCTCTAGTAGTCTCCTCATCCAGTGGTTCCAACAAGAAAAACTTCAAAAATTCATAACTTTTGCATCGATTGTCCGATTTTCCTCAAACTTTCACTGATGTGTTCTGCTGATGTTGCTGCTTTCACGCAATCCATATTGTTGTTTGGGTTTGCATTCCCTTTAATGTTTGCCTGCCCCTTGACTCGGGGAGAAACTGAAGTAGAAGCGATTACAGTGAAGCATTTAAAAAAATAAAAAATACTTACTTGGTGTTGCTTTTCTGGACCCCCCTTTGGCACCACTTCCATCAATAATGATTTCATTGGGGTCAGCGCCTTCACTTATTAAGGCCTGAGAAGGAATGAATGAAAGCAGCAGGCACAATAAACACAAATTCTCAAATCTCGTTTTGTCAGGCAAAGGAAGCTGTGACCAAATGACCTCTTCTTTTTTTTTAATTAACAATGTCATGTCATGTCTACTCTTGTTTATGTGACTTGTCTGAAGAAGGTAGCAGCAATACATTCACTGAGTTATGGCAAGGCCATGGATTAACAAATATTTATTTTTCAAGCTATTGTTCTTATACATTGATGTTCAGTTATGTAAAAGTATTGGTATTGTGAAGATAAATAGACACAAATATTCAAATGTGAATGACACCCATCTGGCTCTGAAAGACACGACAGAGCAAGAACAACTGACTAGGTACAGAATTCTCAAACACAATTTTGCGAATTTTTATGTTGCTTTTTCCTAATCACTGATAGCATTGAAAGTACTTCACATGAGAAATTAGGGCTTTTTACTTTTGAGTTGAGAAGGCTACTGATCCTACTGTGCAGTATGGCTTTTGACAATCTGTGTCTGTGTGTGGCCATACAATATGTGGGCAACTGTCACACTGTAGTCTGTACCACGCAGTAAATGTGATACAGGCACAATTCAACTGTAGACTGTGCATATAAATTAGTGTGTTAATCGGGTAAAGTAACGCTACACACTAAATCGGGTAAGAAATGCTCTGCCCAACACTGCACTACTAACCCGATCGATAAGGCGGAGCTCGCAGCTAGCGGAGACTGCTGCGAGATTTCTACATCCCGAGCCACAATAGCGGCCATGTGGCATCGCGCATGCATCGTCGATCGCGGTCTTCACAATGACGGCGCTAGCCTAGGCTAATGTTGTAGTTCCTACTCTTCATAAATCATACTTCATGCCGCAACAACCCCCTTAATCCGGATTCCCAGCCCTATAAATCCTGAGAGGAGGGCTTAGGAGTATAGCGCGTGGCTAGGGAGAATGAAACTGCATGAGAGCGTCATGATGAAATAAAATTTATATAATTTACTGAGTCAGAAACACGCCACACTCTCCAGTCTTCGCCTTCTCAATCTAGCTTCTAACATGTTGTTAGTCTGCTTCTACAATACAGTGTAGGCTCGCCCGCGACTACGTACACGTACCGGTGTACACGAGCGTTCTGACAAACAACTAACAACTCCGTCACTGCTTTCGACGATTAAAAGTCATATAAAGCTAACAAATTGAGGAGTAAGCAAAACAGCTTACCTTCTGTAATCTCTCCACTAACACAGCTTTCACTCCAGACTTGTCCAAGCTTCTCTTTTCAAGCTCAAGTCGGAGATCAACAACTCGCAATTCTGTGATTTTCCGTCGCACAGTGCCGTCCTCTAATGTCGCCATGATGGTTTATGCAAATAACTAACCACGTGACGATCAGGACAAGAAATGCGCGATACAGTAGCTCGCTCATCCTGCATCGACTTGCTCAGCGGACAAACAAGCTCGCGGAAACCGGTACAAAGTCCAATATCAATATTTCTGCAAAGTTTTCCACCTCCACACTCGTATTTATACCTGTATGTTTTTTGCCTTAGTCTGTATCCCTTTTGTTTTCGCTCCATCCATTCCATTAGGTTCTCCGTAGATATTGACACAAAAAAGAAAGCAAGAAAAATATCAACTCACTACTAGTATAATTAAAAACGTGTAGGCCCCTATTATCCTGTATCACACACTTGACCTTGTCAGAAATGAAATATATATAATTATATATTCCCTCTTTATCCACGAATGACCTGATATGTAAAAGAGAATCTAATTTACAACAAACGAACAAACAAACAAACACACATACATACACAGACAGGTACTATAAATATTTTATGCAGACAGACGGACACACGCAGACATAGCACACCACGCATCACTCACTCACAGGAACAGAAACCTACGAACTCGCTCAAAAGAAACCAAGGAGTTAAATGATCTTTATTGATTTATACATTAAAAAAAGTGTGTCATATAGCATACTATACATGAATTGATGATATATAGCCTATCATTTCGCAGCCAGTATAATTAGCGGCTGAATTGCAGGTGTTGGGCACCATACATTGATAGATTAATAGACCTACAACTAAAACATACGGCGAAATAAAAGTAGAAAAAAGTAATACAAAAATAACAAATAACAAAGAGAGTTTACCTTGCACTTGCGGAACCCACCTGTGAGTGAGATCACAAAACTCATCGACGCGTAATAATTCACCCCCTTTATCTTGTCCGATGTTTCGAAAAATGTACATCCATGATTGTTACAAGTCCATGCGTCTTTTTTTTTAAAACAAGAGCAAATCTTTTATAAACATTTTTAGGGTTTTGTTATCTCTGATCTTTTTGAGAGTCACAATCGCTTGCAACTGTTGGATTTGTTAATGTTTGGAGAGTATTAATTACTAAAACAACAACAATCAATCAGGCTAATGAAAATTATGGAACAACGGAAATGATAATGATGATAATGACAACAAACGATAAGTAACAATAATTACAATGATTATCATCACTTATAACTATCGTTATCATCAACATTATCAGTATTAATACTGATATTATTACCTCCGCAAAGGAAGAAGGTTATGTTTTCATTGGCGTTTGTAATTAATTTGTTTGTCTATTTGTTTGTTTGCAAAATAACTATATAAGTTGTGAACGGATTTGAATGAAACTTGTAGGAAAAGTTGATAATGACACAAGGAACAGATGATTAATTTTGGTAGTGATAAGGGGATTTCTATGGATTTTTGAAGGATTTTTTTTCTTTTGCCAGATGTGGTCAATGAACTTGGGAGTTCAAGCTGGGCGTAGCTGGAAGCTGATGACGTAAACAAAGGGTTTCTAGACGAGGTGAGAGGCGAGTCTCACCTCCCCGCAATGACTGTGTTAAGTTATTTGCAACTCTTCTTCTTCTTCTTCTTCTCAATGTCTGCCTCCTTCCATAGGCTGTGTGAGATTCTAGCTAGCAGACTGTGTTATTTACATTATAATACAGTTTATTTACAGATATTTACAAGCACACAACAAAAACCTCTGTTTCATTGAATTAATAATGAGATCAGTGGCGAATCCAGTCGCGCCCCCTCTTTATTTTTCGTTAAAACAAAAGAAATAAAAAGAAAAATGTGGGGGGGGGGGGGCGTGCATCCCTTTTTAGTTTTGTAAAGGCGCCTCCTCTTTACGGAATTCCTGGATCCCCCCCCCCCCCCCCCCTGGTGATGTATGTCTTTACATTGGACCGGCTCTGATACCCAGAGTATGGGTTGTTGAGTAAAATAAACTTTCAAACTTTCAAACAGAATTACTGTACAAAGCAGTACGCAATGTCAGAAAATTGCTTTGTGACATCATTTCGAACAAAAAGTACACTACATGTACTTGTATTAACTTGGAATTTAATGACGTCATAAACAGTGACGTCATTTTCCAAATAGTATATCATGGAATGTCAAACAGGCTACATTCTGGAATAGTTGAAAATACACATAAACACTGAAGCTCTTTCAACCAATCACTTGAGGATCAATTTTTAGGTTAAAATAGTATACAAATATACTTCGCCTATTAGAGGGTTTCTGGTTAAAACTATGGGCAGAGGTGAATCCAAAGGAATTATTCACTGAGGGGCGCAGCCCTGAAAGTGGATAATTCTTTTGGAGACACCGATGCCTATAGTTTTAAACATAAACTCGAAATTAGGCAAAGTATATTTGTTTATATTTTGGATCACAAATCTAAACAAAAGAAGGGGAAAAAAGGGAAAAAATGCGAAGCGAGAAGTCGTGTCGTAGTGGTGGATGCGATGTTGTGAATTCAAGGGACTCTCGTAAGCAGCGCACGATGTCAGGCTGCTTTGTGATTGTTTAGTTCAAAAATGTTACATTTCACCAGCACTGGCGCAGCGGGGGGGGGGGGGGGGGGGGGGCGATGGGGGCGGTCGCTCCCTCCAGTGGCGTATCTAGGAAAACGGCGCCCGGGGCAAGCACGAAAATTGCGCCCCTAATTTCTGAAAAAGTGTTCAACCCCAACACCATCCCGGTAGGGACTTTAAAGAAAGTCCACATGATGCTTTTTCAAACACTTAAAAGGGATCTTTTGAGGGTGATTTAAATGTAATGAATTTTGATAGATTTTGGCGAGCGAGCGCAGCGAGCGAGCCGATTTGTTTTTTTTTTCAGCTTACAAAACATGGAATTCTTGTCATTTTTTGC